>NC_061844.1:13142195-13147195 GCF_019202785.1 Penaeus chinensis
CAACAATAATGGTGACGATGATGATGAAAATGATGATGATGATGATGATGACGATAATGAAGATGATGATGATGATAATGAAGATGATGATGATGATAATGATAATGATAATGATAATGATGATGATGATGATGATAATGAAGATGATGATGATGATGATGATAATGAAGATGATGATGATGATAATGATAATGATAATGATAATGATGATGATGATGATAATGAAGATGATGATGATGATAATGATAATGATAATGATAATGATGATGATGATGATAATGAAGATGATGATGATGATGATGATGATGATGGTGATGAAGATGATGAAGATGATGATGATAATGAAGATGATGATGATGATGATGATAATGAAGATGATGATGATGATGATGATAATGAAAATGATGAAGATGATGATGATAATGAAGATGATGATGATGATAATGATAATGATAATGATGATGATGATGATGATGATGATGATGGTGATGAAGATGATGAAGATGATGATGATAATGAAGATGATGATGATGATGATGATAATGAAGATGATGATGATGATGATGATAATGAAAATGATGAAGATGATGATGATAATGAAGATGATGATGATGATGATAATGAAGATGATGATGATGATAATGATAATGATAATGATGATGATGATGATGATGATAATGATGAGGATGAATGAAGATGATGATGGATGATAATGATACATGAATAATGATAATGATGATGATGATGATTAATGAAATATGATGATGATGATGGATGATAATGAAGATGATGATGATGATGATGATAATGAAGATGTATGATGATGATAATGATAATGATAATATAATGATGATGATGATGAATGATAATGAAAGAGATGATGATGATAAAGATATGTTAATGATAATGATGAAAATGAATGATGATTAATGAAGATGATGATGATGAAGATAATGAAGATGAATGATATGATAATGATAATGATAATGAATCCTGTGATGAAGAAGATGATGATGATGATGATACTGACGATTGATGATGATGATAAAGCAATAATGGATAATGATAATGATGATTAGAAGAAGATAAGAAAATGAAGATGATGATGATGATTACATACGATGATGATGTATGAAGATGATAATGACGAAGCTGATGATGATAAAAAAAATGATAATGAATCATGATGATGAATATGAATGGTTACTGAAAGATGATGATGATGCTAATGATAATGATAATTATCATAGATGATGGAGATGATGATAATGAAGATGATTAAGATGATAAAAGATAATGATATTATAAAGGATAAGAGCTTGATGCTTGATACTGAAGATGAGATGATAATGAAAATGAAGATGATGAAGATGATGACATCTCTATGCCGAACAATGATGATCGTTGACGAAGATGGTGACTGCAAATAAGCCGCAGAAGAAGAACATGCATTATGAAGATGATGAGATGATGATGACGCTGGTGAATATGCATACAAGATGGCTGACCTGCCGCAGCTTGCTGTATCCTGCCGCAGCATCAGCAGCAGCATCAGCCATCATCTCTGCATCAGCAGCATCCGCACCATAATGCATCAATCCTAAGCATTAGCCAGCCGCATCATGCCGCATCATCATCACACATCCTTCTTCATCACTCCATCCATCATCATCCGGCATTATCATCATACTCACCTCATCATCATCCTCATCATCATATAGCATCCTCAGCCATCAGAATCATGCTCATCATCATCATCATCATCATCATCATCAGTCACTCATCACTCTCCATTATTCCGATCATCCCTATCAACATTCACTATACGCTCATCCTCCCCCCCCTCAAGACCTTTATTGACTATCATCCACACCAGCACTCAACCTCATACCTCTCCCCTTTCGCTAGCCGCGTCCCGCGTGCTAATCCTTCCCCGTCCCACCTCGCCCTTTTCCCTTCTACGCCTCCTGCCTCCTTCTTCGCCCCATCCCTCCCATCTCCCCCTCGTCCCGGCTCCCGCCCCGCCTCCCACTCCGACGGGACTCCACCGCTTATATATTAGTTGTTCCTTTTTTTACCCGCACCCCATCATCTTCACCACCATACATCATCACCACTACCACGCGCCCATGCCACATCACTCCCACCTAGCGTCATCCTGCACCAACTCCCCCCCCCTCCCCCCCCCCACAGCCCCCTACTCAAAACCCCCCCACGCCTCCACCCCGACCACCTGCCCGGACCCCCCCTGTCTATCCTGGGGTCCGTATTAATCTCTGCCACCTTAACACCCCCACGTACGTAATCCCACTTTCCCGTTATATGCGTGGCGGCGCTCGCCCGCAGGTCCCACGTGACTGAGACCCCACGCGCTGTTTTCCTCGTGATGACCGACTTGTGGATAGTTAGGAGTCATTCCTGTAGAGTCGACTATGACCCCCAATCACCGCCACCAGTGGTTTGGATAGAGGAGTGGGTGAAACGAGTGTGCCCGAAGGCGGGTGGGAGGTGGGTAGAGCCGGTACCAGGCAGGTAAAGTATTAGTAACTAATTCAAGATGTGTACTAACTCACTCACAAACGTTATTAGATTAGATCGAAGTAAGGATTTGGACGTCTGTCCGATCTGTAGAGTCAGGTAGTGATATCTGGACACGCATCGAACGCACTTAAGCTCTCACGAAGGCACAAACGCTCGCAAGATTGGCAGACCGAGAAGAATAGATGAGCCTAACGATTGAAAGATCCGATAAACAGATCAGAATGACAGATCTATCGCTGACTAGCTAGCTCGCCATCAAACATCGCAGGGACGAATAGAAGGGATGGACTGTGGAGGCAGCCATTCTTTGACGCCTCTCAGAGGATGTGAAATTTTACAAATGATTTTTCTTGTATTTAAATGGCTTCATAGATCAATCGACAACTAACCATTGCGGATAGTTGCACAGGAATACCAATCAACCACCATGCGGTGAAGAGATTGGCTATTGTTTTTAATTTATGGTTTGTTCGAAATGATAAAATGATAGTGCATCAAAGACTTAATTGTGGGGTAAGAGTTTCACTTAATATGCAGTCGCTATAATACTTTATTGACATAGTTCGTAATGGAGTATTTATAAACAACTTGCTTTAAAGAAATATACCTATAGCTGATATCCTCCAATTAAGACTACAACAACAACAATAAAACAAAATAAAACGAATTGAAATCGACTAAAGCCCATAGTCCTTACAACAGCACTTTAAACGTTCCAAAAAATAACACGAACTCACCTTATACCCTCTGAGGCGTTCCACGGTGCAGGTGAGAACGGCATTGCTCCCTGCCGTCTCCGTCACGTTCTCGATGTGATCCACGAAGTTCGGACCCGGAAGCCCAGCGTAACTGCCTCCTGGAGGGGGAAGGACACAGGGCTAAGTTATTAGGAGGTTATGTGTCGGCGGCGTGAGGTTCGTTCGGTGTGTGTGTGTGTGTGTGTGTGTGTGTGTGTGTGTGTGTGTGTGTAAAGAAGTTATTTCGTGTGTGTGTAAAGAAGTTATTTCGTGTGTGTGTAAAGAAGTTATTTCGTGTGTGTGTAAAGAAGTTATTTCGTGTATGTGTGACGGTGTTTATTCGTGTGGCCTATGTTTGTGTATTGAAAGGGTTTAGTTTAGTGAGTATAACTCCCTTATACTCGCTAAACTAAAGTCTTTAAACACACACAATTATTTCTTCTGTTTAAAGGGTTTGATTCGATGCATATATGGAGGTTTATTTTTGTGAATAAAGAGTTTAGTTGGGTGTTTATTGTTGTTTTTTCATGTGTTTAAAGAGCTTGGTTTGATGAGTATAAGGGGTTTATTCCATGTGTTTAAAGGGTTAACTTAGATGTGTCATGTGGTATATTTGCAAGTGCATGCAGAGGGATTCATCTAAATCGGCAAATCGAAAAAAATGCATTGGTTTAATTTGTTTGAAAAACAAAAGCAAACAAACAAACAAAACAGACAAGAGATAACGACTGTTGATATATAAATATGTGAGTAGAAGACATTTACGAAGACAGAGATAGGTAGACAGTGAAGAAGGGGTAGACGATGAATGTATGGAGTGGGAGTAATAGAAAGGAGTAAAAAAGGGCAGATGGGAGACAGAAAGAGAGGAGAAACAAGACAAATTACGTCTGTCTTCTCTTTTATTGTCTTCATTCCCCCTCTACTCTCTTCCCTTCTCCCTTTTCCTCTTTTCTTCTGTCCTTCCCCCCTTCCTCCCTTCATCTCGTCCCCTCTCTTCCTCACTCCTTCCTTCTCCAGCTCCCACTCTTCCTCCCTTCCATTCTCCCTTCGGCTTTCCCTTCCCTACCTTTCCATCTCCGTCCCGTCCCTCCATCCTCCCTCCCTCCACCTGTCTTTCTATAACCTTGTTCTTTCCTCCCCCCCTCCTTCCTTCCCTCCTTCCTTCCCTCCTCCCTTCCCTTTTCCTTCCTCCCTCCTTCCCTCCCTCCCTTCCTTCCTTCCTTCCTCCCTCCTCCCGCCCTCATCTCTCTTCCTCCTTCCCTTCCTTCCTTTTTCCTTCTCCCCTCCTATTCCTCCCTCTCGCCATTCCTCCTTCCATTTCTCCCTCCCTCTCTCCCTTCCTCCCTCCATTTCTCCCTCCCTCTCTCCCTCCCTTCCTTTTTCCCTTCCTTCCTCCCTCCTTCCCTTCCTTCCTTCCTTTTTTCCTTCCTCCTCCCTCCCTCCCTCCCTCCCTCCCTCCCTCTCTTCTACCCTCCCATCCGATGTCCCTCGTTAGGAAAACACAAGACATCACGTCGTTAAAGGCAGGACCATGTCTTGTTGTGTTCTTCGAAAAATAAACCCCACGAACTCCGTAATGAGACCCAGGTAAAAAAAAAAAAAGAAATAAAAAAGGATAATAAATATAACAAAAACTAAATAGATTAATAAAAAAGAGAAAAAAATAACGTAGAAAGAAATAAAGAATTACAATAGGGAACTAAAAAAAAAAGGGGCCCC
>NC_061844.1:13152195-13162195 GCF_019202785.1 Penaeus chinensis
GGGTGGAACAATAAGGCGAGAGTTATCAAGGACCTTCCTTTAGATCATAACACAGAACAAGAAGAAGATGCCAACCTCGAGTGGCAGATGAACTTGAGCCAACCACTCCTAGCCACCCAACATGTAAAGCTCACATTCCTCTGTACTTCCTACAGACATGGTAGCAGGTATGTATCTTTTTTCTGGTTATGAGTATAGTTAAGAAAAAATGATCATAGCGAATTTTCTTTCCTTTCTTTTTCTCCCTTTTTTTTCTCTCCGTTCAAATCTCTCTTGTTTTCCTCTTATCTCGCCCGTTTCCCCAAAACCCTCATGAGCGTGTATATTCATATGACCATGAACAGCCATGCGTCTTAATTGTGTACAGAGCTATTCCTATGAAACATGTACGTAGATTTGTCACCTTAAAGGCAACTCGAGTTAAATGGAGCGTGCCTATACGTTTTTATTTTCCATTTTCTTCTGTTCTTTATTTATGAATTTATCTATTCACCTAGTCATGCATTTAATTGCATATTTAATCCCAATAAGAACTTATATGATGTTGAAATATGGTAGAAATGTCATTGTGGATTATTAAATACGTGTATTTAATTATCGATATAATATTTATAGTTTATTTCGATTGGTAAGTATGTGTATTTGTAAGTATGTATATTTATAAATCTATCTGTCTATCTATCCATATATCCATCTATCTATCTATCCATCTATCTATCTATCTATCTATCTATCTATCAATCTATCTATATGTGTGTGTATATACATGAACACACGTATACATGAATGTGTGTGTGTGTGTGTGTGTGTGCGTGTGTGTGTGTGTGTATATATGTATATGAATGTGTATATGTATATGTACACACACACACACACACGCACACACATACACACACACATGATCTTTTTGCTTTATTATCATCTTTTTTTATGACGTAGATGGTGCGGCTGCCAGCCATAGGTACAGAGAAAGTCAGATATTTATGAACAGAATTAGGGCTGATATGATTAGTTACACGCTCAAACACTTCCTAATTATTGATAAGTTAGCTGATCCCTCCCTTGGATCTCTTGAATCTATCGGAAGGACGAGGAAGTACCGCAAATATATGGAATTATGACCCTTAACGAGACGACACGCCCAAAGCATATTACATCAGCTGTGTATAGTGTTCTTTGGGTGTGATATTATGTTAAGAAACTTTCATTACATGCTTGATATACGACATGTAGGAGGTTCCAAATAGGTTTTGTCTACTCTGCCTTTGTCACTTTGGGGATCATCAGCCTATCCATTCATATAATTTGTTATGGTTTGTCAGAGAGAGTGAGAGAGAGAGAGAGAGAGAGAGAGAGAGAGAGAGAGAGAGAGAGAGAGAGAGAGAGATTGAGAGAGAGAAAGAGAGAGGGAGGGAGAGAGAGAGAGAGAGAGAGAGAGAGAGAGAGAGAGAGAGAGAGAGAGAGAGAGAGAGAGAGAGAGAGAGAGAGAGAGGAAGAGAGAGATAGACAGAGGGAGGGAGGGAAGAAGGGAGGGACAGAGGGAGGAAAGGAAAGAGAGTGAAAGAGAGGTAGTATCCTTGTGTTATAAAACAGACACACTCACAAATACACACACACACACAGCAAACAAACTCCTAAACAACCAAACAAACACTAAAGGACAACCTGACCGCAAGCAACATCAACAGCAAATATCCCTCCCGCTCTATTTGCACGTGTTAATAGTTACAGTATAAGCGCCGTTAAACTCAATGAATGGCTTACTGTATATTTACCGACACTGCATTACACTCGACCCTGTCCAGCGACGATATTTTGAAGCTAACATGTTCTCCTAATTTAGCTAGTAGAGGCAATGCTGTGGAAAAAAAGACTCTCTCTCTCTCTTTCTCTCTTTCACTTGTTTTCAGTGTGTGTATCTTTCTCTCTGTCAGTAAATTCTTTTTCTTTCTCTGTTGATATATATATGTGTGTGTGTATCTCTCCCTTTCCCTCCCTCCCTCTCTCTCCTTTTCTCTTCTCTTCTTCGCCCCTCCTTCCCTTCCCCTCTCCCCCCCCTCTCCCATTCTCTCGCCTTCTTTTCCTTTCTCCAGCCCTCCCTCTCTCTCTCTTTCTCTCTTTCCCTCCTTCCCTTCCCCCCTTTCTCTTTCCCTCCCTTCCTCACTCTTTCTCAATTCTATTTCTTTTAAACGTTCACTAGATCTTTTCACCGGAGCTGCAATTATCATAATACCGGTCAGCGTGTAATACTTATGTGCGTGATAATGTTGTGCTGACTGCTTACCGTTGATTGCATTAAGTGGAGTGGCATCGGTACCAGTAACGACTGCAGTATGGTCTGTTCATCTAAGTCCCCCAGCTGGTTGGACACAGCTGATTGGGTACAGCTGGTTGGACAAAGCTGGTTGGACACAGCTGATTGGGCACAGCTGGTTGGACACAGCTGGTTGGACACAGCTGGTTGGACACAGCTAATTGGGCACAGCTGGTTGGACACAGCTGGTTGGACACAGCTGATTGGGCACAGCTGGTTGGACACAGCTGGTTGGACACAGTTGGTTGGACACAGCTGATTGGGCACAGCTGGTTAGACACAGCTGTTTGGACACAGCTGTTTAGACACAGCTGGTTGGACACGGTGATTGGACACAGCCGGTTGGACGCAGCTGTTTGGACACAGCTGGTTGGACACGGCTGACTGGACACAGCTGGTTAGACAGTATTCCCTCATTCAAATATTCACTTCATTCACTTACTCATTTACTTCACTCACTCACTTACTCACAATCTCATTCGTCATATCCCAGCAGGTTGGAGACTGAACATGTGTCTCAATAAGTCACATTCTTGGTTTTGCTTCCGTTTACCTTGCGAGTTAGCATTGCCTCATACTGTATAACAAACGGCATATGTATAATCTTTTTTTTTTTTCTTTCTTTTTTTTGAATTGTTGATTGCAACTGTGTGCAGATATGACAGTCACGAACAGTTTCCTTACTACTGTGTTTGTGGCTGTGTCGATGTGCGTTGCCTCGTCCGGTGCGATAGTAATGTTAATGGTGTTTGTTTTTTTATCATTTTCTTTCTTTATTTTTTTATTATTAATATGTTTTATTCAATACTAGTGTGTTGTGTTCGATTGTGTGTTGTGGTGACATGTGCGGCACGAGGACCGAGGCGAGGAGATTTTGCTGGCAATAATGCATAAGCATGTAAGTATATGTCTGTTTATAGAGAGATAAGTAGATAGATATAAAGACAAAGAGATAGAAACGTAGATATAAATGTAGATCACCAGTGTGGACCCTTATTAATCTTCTAGTTGAAAAAATAACGTTGATATATATAAATCAACTAAAAATAAAAAAGAAATAGAATTAGATAAATAAAAATCGTAAAAATCCAGTCTGACTCAGCAGCGGCCTGGATGACTCCCTGCGCCCGAGTCCCTTCCCCGCGCCGCCTACTTCCCGGCACACGCTCAGGGGGAGCTCAGTATCTCCTCTCTCTCTCTTTCTCTCTCTCTCTCTCTCTCTTCTCTCTCTCTCTCTTTCTCTCTCTCTCTCTCTCTTTCTCTCTCGCTCTTCCTCTCTCTCTCTCTCTCTCTTTCTTTCTCTCTCTCTCTTTCTCTCTCTCTCTCTTTCTCTCTCTTCCCTCTCCCTTTCTCTCTCTCTCTCTCTCTCTCTTTCTCTCTCTCCCTCTCTCTCTCTCTTCTCTCTCACTATCACTCTCTTTTCTTTTCCTTATTTAATCATGGGAATTTGAATTTCGCGATCTTCTTAGTAACCAAACTTCGAGCTCGATGACAACTCAGCCGCGAGACGCCCAGCAACGGCGTGCCTACGAACAGATCTGTAGCTTCTATTTCTTCTAGTTCGACAGCGAACAGATCGATAAAATCCAAAGCCTTTGATACATACATCCACGGATTCATATTTACTGATGGTTCTAATGGTGTTCTTAGACTAAGTGCGTTTATCAAATATATTGTTGATTTTCCCTTTCATCTATAGCATAAAAGTCGGTATCTTCACTTTAATGCACTATATGTATGAGTGCGTTAACGTGAATATATCGATGCCTGCGTTATAGATAACGTTTTGCATTGACAAAACATGTAATAAACTTGTTGTCGGATAATTGGTCTGAGACACCCTTTGGACGCGCCGACCTTCGAAGGACGCCGGAGATCTTCACATCAGGTACCGGTGCCTTAGACACGGGCCTGCAATCGTTGCAACCGTGGCACCATCGGGTTTAGTCTTGACAACCTTACCGTCTACATTTACTGTTGTTTACAAATTCGGAACACTCCAGAGGCACATTAGGGAGAGCTTGTATCGTAAGGCTATGTTTATGTGCATGATACGGTAGAGTTACTGTAGATCATGCAACACGAGTTATCTGTAAATGACCCTTTTGCATTGGCCAAGATCGCTAAAACTATGTCTCAGTTAAAAAAAAATCTATAAGTTGCACAACACCTTTGCAAATGACACGTGCTAAAAGTCAAATGTAATACCACTATGTAATGACCATGCATTAAATGTACCACAGCTTGCCCACGCCTGTGCAGTTAGCCAGGGTGGTAAATAAAGGACTAAACTAAAAAACACGTGCCCCCATATACACCATAAAATGTCTACTTTGCTCTTAACACTGATTCCTTGTGTGTGCCTTACCGAGGACTCTGCTAACCCTCGATTTTTTTTTTTTTTTTTTTTTTTTTTTTGGGGGGGGGGGGGAGCTTCACATAAAGGTTATCTGACGTAAGAAAAAACTTTAGGCGTATGCCATACATTTAGGAACTTCTGTCAAAAAGGATGATAATAAAAAGAAGAATGATAAGAAAATGAAAAACAAATATATATTAAAGTAATAATGAAATGACAATAATGACAATGATAATGACAATAGTAATACAATTACTACTAATAATAATGATAATGATAATAATAATAATGATAACAATAATGATAATGATGATACTACTACTACTATTATTATTATTAATAACACTAATAATAATGAAAATAATAAAATGATACAGGTAATTACAATAATGATAAAGGTAGTGATGATAATACCAATAATAATGATAATAATGATAATAGTAATAATAATGACAATTACAGTGACAATAATAATGATGATCACAGTAATAGTAATAACAATAATGATAAGAATGATAACAGCAGTAGCATTGGTAATGATAACGATAATAATAACAACAACAACAACCACAAAATAAAATCAGTAATGAAAATGATAAAGATGTCAGCAATAATGATAATAGTAACTGTAGCTGCGATAGCACTGAAAACGTTATGAAAATGAATAACTTCACGCCGCAAGGGACATTTTCAATATCTTTCGATCCCATCTCCATCAGCTATACATGAATCCTGATCGATGTTTTTCGTCACCAGCATCGTAAGTATCAGCATCATCATTATCAACAGCATTAGTACCACTTTTACATTTCGTAGTGATGGTAACAGTGATGGTGTTTATGATGATATTGTAGTGAGTTCAAGCGTCTATGGTGAGAATGGTGATGGTAATTCTTATAATAATGGTTGTGGCTGATGATGTTTGTCATGATAATGTCAGCTGTGATATTAATGTGGTAAAACTAATGATGGGTAATATTATTAAGAGAAAATGTGGTGAAACTGGTGCTCTGTGTATCCATTTTATCCATTTCTAACACTTCTCTAGCAATGAATAATCACATATCACTAGCGGCCGTATGACAAGACATTCCAAAGGGTCTCTTAGTGTCCCCCACCCCTTAGCAGTGTTACGAGATCGCGCCCTCACCTTCGCCTCACCCTCACCTCCACCCTCACCTCACCTTCGCCCTCGCCCTAATCTTCGCCCTCACTTTCGCCCTAACCCTTACCCTCTCCTCCATCCTCACCTTCGCCCTCACCATCACCTTCGCCCTCACCCTCACTTTCGCCCTCACTTCCACCCTAACCCTCACCTTCACCTTCGCCCCTACCCTCACTTTTGCCCTCGCTCTCACCCTCACCTTTGCCTTCACCCTCACCTTCGCATTCAGCCTAACCTCCGCCCTCAGCCTAACCTTCGCCCTCACACTCACTTTCGCCTTCGCCCTCACCCTCACCCTCATACTCACTTTCGCCTTCGCCCTCACCCTCACACTCACTTTCGCCTTCGCCCTCACCCTCACCCTTATACTCACTTTCGCCTTCGCCCTCACCCTCACCCTCATACTCACTTTCGCCCTCACCCTCACCCTCACCCTCATACTCACTTTCGCCCACGCCCTCACCCTCACACTCACTTTCACCCTCGCCCTCACCCTCACCCTCATACTCACTTTCGCCCTCGCCCTCACCCTCACCCTCATACTCACTTTCGCCCTCGCCCTCACCCTCACCCTCACACTCACTTTCGCCCTCGCCCTCACCCTCATACTCACTTTCGCCCTCGCCCTCACCCTCACACTCACTTTCGCCCTCGCCCTCACCCTCACCCTCATACTCACTTTCGCCCTCACCCTCACCTTCCCCGTCAACCCTTAAACATATCGGAATTTAGGGGAGGGTTGTGAGGGGGAGGGGGGGGATACCGCAGTCAAATAGCCGCCCTCAATTTTTTTTTTAAGAACGAGTGATGCACAAGAATACCATTAACACAATGAACATCCTGATAACCGTATCGTAGTATCTTTATTTTTTTAATCATTTTTTTATGTTATTTATTTATTTTTTTTTTTTTTTTCAAGTCTAGCGTCCTAAATGTTTTCAATCATATACTATCGTGTTTTATACTTTAGCGGTATGTATGTGTCATGTTAAAGATATCGAAAACACACAGATATCTTTCTGCCCTTTACTTTGATATATAATCTGTATACATCCCATATATGAATATGTAAATGAGTATAAGATTTTAACTCATTATAACGTTTCCCAATGTACCTGATCTCGAATGAAAGTGTTATCCATTTTTTTTTTTTTTTTTTTTTTTTTTTTTTTTAATATTTGAATGAATTCTGGCTAAAAACGTTTTTGTGTACTGGAAGAAAACGTTCCGGAACTATATAAAACGTTGTAAAATTAACTTGAAACTGTGTCATCTACTTCCCTTATTGTTCTTCTTCTTCATTCATTTATAGCATAAATGTATTCTCTTGTTGATTCTATTATACTTAATACATTTTGTGAGAGCGTAAGTAGGCCTACACACAAGCGCGTGTGGATTTCCATGGCCTTCCCGTGTCGCGTTTGGAATAAGGCTGTGGACCCCGAGTTGGTCTTCGCAGATCGAGCAAATAACCAAGCCTATATATGTTATATCACTATGTTTTCTCTTAGATAAATTTTAATGATAATAATAAAATATTATAAAACTATATATAATAAAATAAAATGAAAATAAAAAACAATTCTAGGCAAGTATCCTCGTTTAATTTCAGTTGCAGTTAACAATTTATATTGATTTGGAATATTTTGATAAAGATTACGTGAGCAGAAATAGTAGCGTCAGAGCATATGTCATACGACCGTTGAAGAGTGTCACTCATGGATCTCCGGCGCGGTTGTTTGTTAAAGGGCTGCCAACCCTTGCGAAAAGTGTAAACTGCCATACCAACTGCAACAGGAAGGTGTGAGTATTTTCCATCGGCCTCTTGCAATGTCGTAAGTTGAAGGTTCCTCAGGAGAAGGGCCTCTTGCAGTTAACTCCTTGAGGGTCCCTTGAATATTTTCCCTCTCTCTTTCTCTTTCCCCTCCCTCCTTCCTTCCCTTTCTTCCCCCTTCTCTCCTTCTCCCCTCTCTCTTTCTTTTTCCCTCCCTCCTTCCTTCCCTTTCTCTCTCCCTCCTTCCCCCTCCCTCCCTCCCTCCCCTTCTCTCTCTCCTTTCCTCTCTCTCTCTCTCTCTCCCTGTCTGTCCCCTATTTCCCTTTTATGTATAAGGAAAGAGAACCCAACTGTCACTCAAGGCCCATCCAATCCCATATCATTATATTTGAAGTATCCAATCCTCTATACACACCGCGACCTCAACTTTTCTTCAAAGCTGAGTATTGTATCAGATACCCTTTATCATACTTCCTAAGTGGGCATTGAACTTTTTCCTTTCGTCTATTCTTTTGAATTGGAATGTAGTTTAAGTTAGTGCTTAAGGGCTTATCATTGTTATATGTTTGTTTCTTTGCTGTTGTTGTTAATATTGATGATAATGATGGTCATGTTGATGATGGTGATGCTGTTGCCTAAACACTTCTAAATTCTATAGAAAAGAACTCAAATGGTGTATTTGAAAACCTTAATTTGATCTATAAAGTACTTTTTATTGTGGTTAGTCTCCTCTCCCATCCGCCTCATTCTCTATTTTTATTATATTTTTTTCTCTCCATTTATCTCCTTATCTCTATGTTTCTAACTATATATCTGTTTATCTACCAGCTTATCTATCTATCGACCTATTTTTGAATGTTTGTGTGTTAGTTTATATATCATCCAGTCTATCTAGCTATGCGTCTATCTATTTTCCATCTAAATTTCTCCCTCTCCCCCTTCCTCCCTTCCTAGTAATCTACATCTCAATATCTCTTTCTATTTGCCCTCCTTCCATCCATTCCACCCTCTCTCCCTCCTTCCCTCCATTCCACCCTCCCTTCCTCCTCCCTTCCCTTTCACCTTCTCTCCCTCCTTCCCTCCCTCCCTCTCTCCCTTCCCTTTCACCCTCTCTCCCTCCTTCCCTCCATTCCACCCTCCCTTCCTCCTCCCTTCCCTTTCACCTTCTCTCCCTCCTTCCCTCCCTCCCTCTCTCCCTCCTTCCCTCCCTCCCTCTCTCCCTTCCCTTTCACCCTCTCTCCCTCCTTCCCTCCCTTCCACCCTCCCTCCCTCTCTCCCTTCCCTTTCACCCTCTCTTCCTCCTTCCCTCCCTTCCACCCCCTCTCCCTCCTTAACTCCCTTCCACCCCCTCTCCCTCCTTCCCTTCCTTCCACCCCCTCTCCCTCCTTCCCTCCCTTCCACTCTCTCTCCCTCCTTCCCTCCCTTCCACCCCCTCTCCCTCCCTCCCTCCCTTCCACCCCCTCTCCCTCCTTAACTCCCTTCCACCCCCTCTCCCTCCTTCCCTCCCTTCCACTCTCCCTCCCTCCCTCCCTCAAACTCAAACACAGAGATTCCCTGACTCCCACAACGCGTCGGCTGTTCTTTCCGTCCGCGGAGACTCGAGACTAACTTCTGATTAGTTCTCGTCAACTGAGACCTTATACGATGTTTCTCTCGCGATCTACAAATGAACCGAGTCATTTAGAAACAGAGTGTAGCTGTGCTGTTTAAAGGGCTGAATATGTGTACTTACATGGATACGCACGTACATGCACAAATAGGTAATCACGTGTCTTTATTTTTTTTTCTCAATCTGTCCATCCAGCTACTACCTATCTGTCTATCAATTTATCTATCACATCCTATTTAAGTAATGCACATTTCATTCTAGAATAAGTATCTATTTGAATACACAATACCAATGACGAAAGGATCCTTTTAAATTAAACTCATATGAAAGTAAAATACGCCCGCAGTTATACAACTTTGATAGATAATGGGGCAAGCGAGAGCCTAATTATCCTTGTTCGAGAGTAAGCTTGTGACGTTGAAATGCTCTGTGGGTGAACTGAGGATGCCCGTCAAGTGGCTGCCTCTGTCGAAGGCTCGCTACAAAAACTTCTTCTTCTTCTTCTTCTTCTTCTTCTTCTTCTTCTTCTTCTTCTTCTTCTTTTCTTCTGCTTCTGCTTACGTTTGGCATCGATCCGTTGATATTCAAATATTATACAGATAATCAGTTTTCTCGGTTTCTAAATAATAGAATCTGTGATTTCTTACAAAGAAGGGAGAGAAAAAAAAGGAAAAAGTCAATAACAAGCTGCGCAGTCTAGTGGTTTTATGATTTTACCGATTTACCATTTTATCCAAACTCGTTACTAATCACTAGTCACTAGATTTCTCACTCTCAGT
>NC_061844.1:13169695-13172195 GCF_019202785.1 Penaeus chinensis
TTTATTCAAATTTGCCATAAGATTAAAAAAATCTAGGCAAGGTTTTTATATCGATAAAATTTAGAACTAAGTAAACAGACACTTCATAAACACTTAGACACACACGCGCGCATATCTACACACATACACACTTGTAGACACATACACGGACAAACAAACACGCATATACACATACACACACACATAGATAAACATATAAACCCACTCACACACACACACATATATCTATATCTATGTCTATATCTCTCTCTCTCTCTGTCTATACATATATATCTATACACATACACGTATAAACACATTGATACATCACAAAGTTCTCTCTTCACTTGAAAAAAAAAAAAAAATATATATATATATATATATATATATATATATATATATATATATATATATATATATATATATATATATATAAGATGATATTGTGACATAAATGAGGGAAATAATGATTACGCAACAAAATTCCATCATAAGCCGAAAGGGAGAGAAAGGGAGGGAGGAGGAAGAGAGGGAGAGAGAGAGAGAGAGAGAGAGAGAGAGAGAGAGAGAGAGAGAGAGAGAGAGAGGAGAGAGAGAGATAAACAGTCAGATAGAGAGACAGAAAGAGAGACAGAGACCAGAAAGAGAGAGAGGAGAAAGATTAGAGAAGAAAACATAAACAGAAAGGAAAAGCAACAATCCCCCATGACAAACAAACACAGAACAAGGAAGAGAACAGAAGTAGAGAGCCATAAACAGCCTCCTCCGCCCCTTCCGCATCTCCGATATTGCTCAAACAGCTTTATCCTTCCCTTGGCGATGTTGCAGTACAGAGGGTGGCGACATCTTGAGACGAGAGTTGTAAAGGCCATTTTCAAAAGTGCCAAAAAAGGGGAAAAAAATACGAAGATAAAAAAAAGGAAGAGAAAAGAAAAAGAAGGATTGTCTGAGTGGCATAACTGAAGCGATGGTTTTCGATGTGCGTTTGTTTTCCTGTAATTTTCGCTTTCGGGATTTCTTTTAAATGAATATTCTGCTAAATAGAATAATAAATTCTCTAATGCCAAAGTAGGTAACTATAAAATAGAAAGATAGAATAATATAAATGCTGCCAGTGATAAATAATTATGCCAAAAAGAGATATAATAAAAAGGAGTTATAATATGATGACTAAAAAGCCAACATGTAACAAACAATGCCCTCTCTACTATTTTAATAAACAAGCAAATGTCTACAAAAAAAGAGGACACTTTCTACAAACTAACAAACACAACAAAAGCCAAACTCCACGGACGTAACCACGCACTCAAAGGCCTCCGCACCAACGGCGATAAAACGCCGCTCAACCGAACCAGTAATTACCATCGACCAACGGGCTCTTCCGCCGAGAGAGAAAAAAAAAAAAAAAGCGCGGGAAACAGAGGTTCAATCAGGAGACTATGCGACGAATCCGTGTTTATTCAATGCTGATTGAGCAATTAGGGCGAAAAACTAGCATGAAAAAGGGATATTTCACCCTCCGCGGCACTTTTCGTGTGACACTCATCGGGTGCCAGTGCCAGTGCGGGGAAGGGTAGTCAATGTGTACATACTCGTGTCTGGCAAGAGGGAGGGATTTAGGCGCGTACACACACACACACACAAACGAGGGACCTGCTGTGTAAAATAAAATATCTCTCCCTTACATCCTTACGGCTTATAATAAAACCAGAACTCCATTTATATATGAATCTAAATACACACCTATGGTATTATTATTTCTTGAAGTCTATACATAGCTTTTAGCACACGTACACACAGATATATATATAGGAACGTGTGAGAGTCGGTGAAGGTGGGGTTGCCGTTTCATCATTATTGACAAGCGCTGGATCACCTGCTGGCCAGTCTCTCACACTACTTCGTTTGGAACCTTCGACTGTCACTTCTCTGATGATAGTGGAAGGAGGAGAAAGGAAGAAAAGGAAGGAGATGGGGAGACGAAGAAGAAATGACGGGGGGGGGGGAGAGGAAAAAGAGGAAGCGATCGAGGAAGACGAAAAACGGAGGAAAAGATGGCGAAAAGAGAGAGAAAAACAAAAACAAAGGGGGAAATGGAATATTTAAAGGGGGGGGGAGGGAAATAAGAAAGAAGGAAAAGGGAAAACGAAGGGAAAGAAGGAAACACTGAGGGAAGAAGATGAAGAGGGAGGGAAAGAAAGGGGAAGAGGGGGAGAGAATGATAATAAGAAAATGGGAAAGAAGGGAATAAGATAAATGCAGAGAGAGGGAAAAATGAAAAGGGGAGGGGGAGACAGAAAGACGAAGAGAATAAGAAAAGGGGAAAGGGAGAGGAAAGAGAAAGAGAGAGAGGAAAGAATGACTAAAAAGGGGGGACGGAAGGGAAGGAAGGAGACGTAGAGAGAGGAAGAAGAAATAAAAATGGGAGAGAAAGAAAAATAGAGAAATCAGAAAAATAGGAAAGGAAAAGGGAAGAGCGAGAAATAGAGATAAGAAGCAGAAGGAAAAGAGGAAAGGATAT
>NC_061844.1:13174695-13179695 GCF_019202785.1 Penaeus chinensis
TAGATCGGCAGACAAGACAGCCGGATAGATATGTTGATAGATATATAGATGGATAGATAGATACATAGACAGACACATAGATGACTGGTTGGATGGCTGGATGGATGGATGGATGGATGGATGGATGGATGGATGGATGACTGACTGACTGACTGACTGACTGACTGTCTGACTGACTGACTGACTGACTGACTGACTGAATGAATGAATGAATGAATGAATGAATGAATGAATGAATGAATGGATAATTGATAACATATAACATATAATAGATAATCGATATATATATAACTAGAGAAACATACATACATACAGACAGACATACAGAAAGACAGACAGATAACCAACAGGCAGACAAACAAGCAGATATATATACACTCCCACACAAACACACCTGCCGATTGACACCCGTAGCCAATACTTCCGCACCTGTGGCTTCCCACAACCGCCAATAACACGTCTCTGCGTACTACGGAACGCTTCCAATCACTGTACAATCTGGCGAACCCTCCCTCATAAAATCACCATCATAATCACCAATCAGTACGTTATAATCATTATTATTGAGGATTAGGAATATTTAGAAAACTCTGGCGCTAGAGAGATGGATGTATAAGAAAGGTGCGTGTGTGTGTGTTCTGTTTCTCTGTAGAAATAAAATACGTTGATAGATTCAGCTGGCTGTTTGTGTCTCCAGATCTATAGGTATTAACTGCCTTTCACTCTCTTTTTTTTCATATTTTCTTTTATCTCCTCCTCTCTCTCTCTCTCTCTCTCTCTCTCTCTCTCTCTCTCTCTCTCTCTCTCTCTCTCTCTCTCTCTCTCTCTCTCTCTCTGTGTGTGTGTGTGTGTGTGTGTGTGTGTGTGTGTGTATGTGTGTGTGTGTGTGTGTGTGTGTGTATGTGTGTATGTGTGTGTGTAGTGTTTGTTTATCGTAGATTTTTATGCATGTAGGTAACTTTTCGCATGTGTGCGTGAATGTATGCTTATTTGAATCTGCGTCTCTGCTTGCGAATGGGTGAGGATGACATGTACTAAGTGTCAGACAGCCTGTGCCAGCCGGTGTCAGCTGCGACCGAAGTGGCACTCGATAGGGCGAGCGAGAGTGCCTTCGTCCGGCTGCAGAGCGGCGGCCGGCGGGGACACGCGGCGATGACGTCACGGCGGTGCGGACACGGGGGTGCAGTCGCAGCCGGGCGGGGCGGTCGCGCTGCGCCTTCGGCCTAAGCTTTCCGTCTATTTATGTATCAACATTTTTGTTATATATATGTGTGTGTATGCATATACATACATACATACACACACCCAGAAACACACACACACATATATATGTGTGTGTGAGTGTGTGTGTCTGTATACATTCATATATATATATATATATATATATATATATATATATATATAAGTACGTACAGAACACAGACACACACGCACACACACGTGAGTGTATGTGTGCTCTCCGTCTTAAACCAAATAACAGAGCTTTGTTTCGAAGCGAAATGGCCAAAACTATCAAATAATCTAAAATGCTGGCACTGACGCTCACGCCGCGCGAGGTCATCAGAGCAACACCCGAGACAGACTGGGTCAAGCTGGAGAATGGCCCCAGCAGATACTATAACCCGCTACATACAATATTCATATCCAGAGGTCATAACTCGCTACTGTGTAGCACTGCAAGACACTTAGCAAGCAGCGTGATGCCAGATATTGCGACCAGATGTGTGCTAGCAGCCACGGTCAGTAATTCGTGTCGAACATTAGTATTATATGCCATAAGTGTCCATAACGACCCTTTATCGTTTATAAACTACTTTTTC
This sequence comes from Penaeus chinensis, assembly GCF_019202785.1. NCBI lineage: Eukaryota > Metazoa > Arthropoda > Malacostraca > Decapoda > Penaeidae > Penaeus > Penaeus chinensis. The sequence goes on from NC_061844.1 coordinate 13,176,516, forward strand.
TTATCTAACCGAGAACTACATAGCAGCAACCTCGCTATCGTGACGCTGTGCTAGGTGTGAGCGAGCAGTCTGCACTCCATGGCAAAACCCCTCGACTCAGGGTGCACAGCCGCTCCGCCCCAACCACTCCCGCCTCGTAGCAAGAACAAGGAGGGGAAGAGGGCTGGGCGGGGAGAGGGCGGCGGGGGCTGAGGGGGGGGTCGGTTTCTATCTCTCATAGCAACAGTAATAGAATATCAGGCATCCTCGTCTTGTTCTAGCCCATGCATTAAGAACAGCAAAAAGAGGGGAAAAATCCATAACCTTAGTTCTACCCTTGGCAAAACTCCTCCCCCCCCCTCACCCCACCCTTTCCCGGGCCCGCTCTGAAGATGCAAATTAGAAAGAGATTGTTTTTCGTACCTGCTGCTGCGAGGAGGAGGAAGAGGAGGCGGAGGGACCCAGCTGCTCTGGCCTCACGCGATGGCATCCTCGGTCGGCTGCGGGAGGTCAAATGAGGACAACTTAGCCCCCTTTATACATATATTTATGCTGGGCTTGTGTTTCGAGGTCTTGTCTTCCTTTGTCTAGATGTGGTCTTTATATCTCTCTTTCTCTTTCCCTTTTATTTCTATCAACTTTCTCCTTTTTTTCCCCTTCTCTCTCTCTTTCTTTCTTTCTCACTCCTGTCGGCTATCGGGCCTGTATGTTCAGCCGATCTCCACTTCTGATCTATTTTTCAGCTGTGCATTTCACCTTTACGCCTCTGATTTTCCTGTTTAAAGCTGATGGATAAATTTTGTTTCGCAGTGAGAGTGTGTATCTATATGTTGGCCCGAGAGATGGAGTTTCCGCGCTGTGCTGGGGGCTTAACGAACAGCAATATTCCCGATCGTTAAACTACGTTATCTTCATTCCATATAATCAGCGAAAGCTCAGAATCGCTCTTCCTTTTCCTTATTTCTAAATTCACTAAACAATCATATCAAAATCACTTCTTTGATATATTTTCCTTCACTATCACCAATCTAAAGAAAAATAAGTAATTTCTAAAAAATTATCTCGGTATGTATTCTTTGATTTCAGAATTCAGGTTGCGTTCACACGACCAGCGCCGTGTTGAACGCAACTGCACAAAGGCCGTTTAAGGCAAGGAATGATGCAATTTAGAAACTCGATTAAATGAAACTGTTTATCTAGGGCTGCAACTGTATCTTGTCCGTGCTTCCTCCTTCTGGATCTTTAAATCACAACCTGGAAATAGAAGGAAAAAGTTTGATGATGTAAACGTTGAATATTGGAATTGGTTGGATTCATCAGGTAAATAAAACGTGGTTTAATCCAAATATATCAAAAGGACTGAACATTTGCTCATGCAGATGTAGACCTAAACATAATACAAGTTCATGAAACAACACTCACGAACAGACGTCAGACATTACGCAAACAGACTTAAAATAAAGACGTATTCCAGGTGTCCAGAGTTAGATCAGTCCCCTCCCATCCCCGATTCCCGCTGCCCGTGAATCCTAATGCAGACGCGGCGTTCGTGTAATCATCGATTTCGTAAATAAATCTGGGTGCATACGCGAACGATGTATCTTTACGTGTCGTTTCCCGCGCAAAATCTAATCTAAAGTTGTGCTGCATCTTGGAGGAAACCTTTCAGAAAAATGCATAATTCATAAAATGATTTTAAATAAATATTGAATTGAAGAGAGAGAGAGAGGGGGGGGGGGAGGTTGCACAAGTTCAAAACGAATAAGATATGATCAAATTACGGAGGAGAGGAGGAGACGGGAGATTTAAAGTGAAATGAATTATCGTCAAACGGTTATGCATACGAAAGGATAAATAGAAACAGACTATATGACTAAACAGACAGATAAGATGAAATAAAACTAACGAAAACAGAAAAACAAACAAGTCTTTTTTCTCGCGTAAAAAAAGAAAACTGCGTGGATAATAGAAAAATATAGGAAGAGAGAGAGAGAGAGAGAGAGAGAGAGAGAGAGAGAGAGAGAGAGAGAGAGAGAGAAACCTAAAGGAAGAGAAAGAGAGAGAAGGAGGAAGAGAAAAAGCAAGATAAAAGGTGTATATATAAAGTATATATAAATCGGTCCTTATTCAGGAGCGTCAAAAGCTGAATAAATAAAGCAATCTGGAATAAAAAGAAAAAAAGAAAGAAAAAAAACAACATTAATCAATACCTAGTCAGTACATTCTCGAAATAAAAAAAATTCCGTATGAAACGTGCAAATGAAAAAGCATAAAAGGATTATATTGAAGTAAAGTGTATAATGCACATACCAGAAAGTTTTATACATAATTCAATTCTCTCGTATGGTGTAAAATCACTCGCGGGTTTGTTTGTTTGTGCGCTTTTTTGAGTGCATGTGTGAACGTTTCAATGTGTGTATGTTTGTGCTTGTGTGTGTGTGTTTGTGTGTTTGTGTGTGTTTGTGAGAGATCTTCTGTATACTTGTATTTTAATATATATTTTTGGTGGTTTTGTGTGCGTACCTTTATAGGTGTGTACGCCAAGCGGGATAGTAATAAGCTATCATAGGATGTACACAATGACAAAGTGCAACCCCAACCATGCAATGATTGTGTCTATACAAAGCCAGGCAGCCAGAGGAGAGAGAGAAAAAATAAGTACGAAACAGGGATATGAAGAAAAGGCTGTAAATAAACGAGAGATAGGCAGAGTGAGAGAGGGTGTGTGAGAGATAGAGATAGATAGATAGAGAGAGAGAGAGAGATAGATAGAGAGAGAGAGAGAGAGAGAGAGAGAGAGAGAGAGAGAGAGAGAGAGAGAGAGAGAGAGAGAGAGAGAGAGAGAGAGAGAGAGAGAGAGAGAGAGAGAGAGAGAGAGAGAGGACATTTATTAGTGATCATCAAGCTGCCGCCGCGCACATGAGCCCCGTTTCCCAAGCCGTCGCCTCATGTGGCACTCAAGGCAGGTTGATTGGCCACAGACAAAAAAGCAGTGATGCCTCTCTTGACACCAACGTAACCACGAAACATATCTTAATAATGACTTTCGGTAATGTTAGGAAGAAGAACAAGGAAAAGAAGACGATGGTGAAGAAGAAGAAGAAGAAAATATGCGTGGAGATTGAGCTAAGCATCTGGCACCTTTTGGAAGCCTTGGTTATCTCCGCTCTGTGAGCAGCAAAGGTCCGCTCTCCCATGGAA
>NC_061844.1:13182195-13184695 GCF_019202785.1 Penaeus chinensis
TCATCACCATCACCATCATCACCATCATCATCATCATCATCATCATCATCACCATCACCATCACCATCATCACCATCATCATCACCATCATCATCATCATCATCATCATCACCATCATCATCACCATCATCATCATCATCACCATCACCATCATCATCACTATCATCATCACCATCATCATCATCATCCTTTACCCTCCATCCCCGAGTCTCTCCCAAGGCGAAAGCGCCATGGCTCCCAAGCACCCGATAACCCAGGTGTCTCTCCTCCATATCAGATGAATTATCCGTTGCATAATTAAAAAGCCACCAAATGACCCGACCCGACATCGGCGAGGGCGGAACAGGGCGGGGCCGGCGCGTGTCTCCTTGCGGGCGCCATGTTTGTTTACGCGCCGAGAAAGCGTTTCCTATTGGTCAAGCTCGCGACGGAGGGGGGAGGGAGGGAGGGGGGAGTGGGGGCGAAGGAGAGGGGGGGTGTTTCAGGTAATTTTTTGACGTTTCGTTCTTATTTCAGGGTTGAGGTCGAGTGATCTATGATTCCCTTTTTTTTTTTTTTTTTTTTTTTTTTTTTTTTTTTTTTTTTTTTTTTTTTTTAACGGGTCAAGATATCTGAAAGGTTTTTGGAATTGTATTTTTTTTTTTTTTTTCTCAGAGCGGAGGAAAGATTCCTTGTTGATCAATTCGCGAGGTGAGTTTCAGGTGATTTAATGACATTTCATTCATATTTCAGGGTTGCATTCGACTGATCTATGATTTCTTTTAGAGGGAAGTCTGCAAGCGTTCTCCGTGGCTGTGTTTTTCTGTTGTTGTTTTTTATTCGTTAAAATTTTGATTTTCATACATGAAACGAATAAGAAATACAAAGAATGATGAACAAAGATAGAGATAGATAAGTACAGAGAGAGAGAGAGAGAGAGAGAGAGAGAGAGAGAGAGAGAGAGAGAGAGAGAGAGAGAGAGAGAGAGAGAGAGAGAGAGAGAGAGAGAGAGAGAGAGAACCAGACAGTGATACAAGCCGACAGACAGAAAGAGAGACATTTCGACAAGGGAAAAGTGAGAGAGAGAAAGAAAAAAAAATATAGACAGAGAGCGCAACACTATTCCATATTTGGCTTGTGTTTTTTTCTATTTTTCTCTCTCTTTTTTTCATTTGTTATTTCTTTTTGTTTTGTTTTAGAGTTCGTGTAACTAGTCCATGACAAGCCTCCGACACAAGTTGGACGGAATGGACGGAGAGGGAGAGGGAGGGAAGAAGGAGAGGGAGAGGGAGGGAAGAAGGAGAGGGAAAGGGAGAGGGAGAGGGAGGGAAGAAGGAGAGGGAGGGAGAGGGAGGGAAGAAGGAGAGGGAGAGGGAGGGAAGAAGGAGAGGGAAAGGGAGAGGGAGGAAAGAAGGAGAGGGAAAGGGAGAGGGAGAGGGAGGAAAGAAGGAGGGGGAGAGGGAGGGAAGAAGGAGAGGGAGAGGGAGGGAAGAAGGAGAGGGAAAGGGAGAGGGAGGAAAGAAGGAGAGGGAAAGGGAGAGGGAGAGGGAGGGAAGAAGGAGAGGGAGAGGGAGGGAAGAAGGAGAGGGAAAGGGAGAGGGAGGGAAGAAGGAGAGGGAAAGGGAGAGGGAGGGAAGAAGGAGAGGGAGAGAAAGGGAAGAAGGAGAGGGAAAACGAGAAGGAGGGAAGAAAGAGAGGGAGAGGGAGGGAAGAAGGAAAGGGAGACGGAGAGGGAGGGAAAGAGAGGGAAAGGGAGAGGGAGGGAAGAAGGAGAGAGAGAGAGAGAGGGAAGGAGGAGAGAGAGAGGGAGAAGGAGGGTAGAATTAGAGGGAGACGAAGAGGGAGAGGGGAGAAGGAGAGGGAAAGTGAGGGGAAAAAAAGGTAGAGGAGGGAGGAGCGAAAAGGAGGAGAGAGAAGGAAGATGTGGAAGGATGGTTGGAAGGGATGAGGCAGAGGGTGGGAGGAGGTAGAGGGAGAAGGTGGATGGAGGGAGAGGGAGGAATGGAGGATGAAACGAAGGATGGAGATTGAGAGAAATGGAGTAGCGAGAAGGACGAGGGACAGGGAAGAGGTGGAAGGATGTTTAAAAGGGAAGAGGGAGAGTGATAGATAGATAGATAAATATATTGATAGATAGAAAGAGAGAGAGAGAGACAGAGAGACAGAGAGACAAAGAGAGAGAGACAGACAGAAAGGAGAGAGAGGTACAGAAGGAAGAGAAGGGGAGGAACGAAAAGGAGGAAGAAGAAGGAAGAGGAAGAAGGATACTTGGTAGAGAAGAGGGAGAAGGGAGGAGAGAGAAACGAAGAGATGGGAATGAAAGGAGGAAGGGAATGAAAGGAAGGGAGGAGAAAGGGAAGATAATAAAAGAAGGAGTAAGTGAGAAAGGAGGAGAAAGGAAGAGAAAGAGGAGAAGGAGAGAGAGGGTAACAGAGGAAGAACGAAAGATAAAACAGACGGAGGGAGAACACAAGAGCAATGAAAGGGGGAGAAGGGAGAGGAGGCAAATGGATAGGAGGAC
>NC_061844.1:13189695-13194695 GCF_019202785.1 Penaeus chinensis
AGAGAGAGAGAAAGAGAAAGGGAGAGAGCGAGAGAGAGAGTGAAAGAAAGAAAGAGAGAGAGAGAGAGAGAGAGAGAGATGGACAAAAAGTAAGAAAGAAGCAACAGAGAGAGAGAGAGAGAGAGAGAGAGAGAGAGAGAGAGAGAGAGAGAAAGGGAGAGAGCGAGAGAGAGAGTGAAAGAAAGAAAGAGAGAGAGAGAGAGAGAGAGATGGACAGAGAGAGAGTAAGAGGGAGCAACAGAGAGAGAGAGTGTAAGAGTATAAATATAGATATGTAGATAAACAGACTTCCAGCTAGCGAAATAGCCAGACAGACACACACAAAGACACACATAGAAAAGATATGATTGAGAATGAATATCTTTACAATACAGATATATTTCTGACGCAGATTCAATCGAAACCGGTCAAATACATCCCTTGTGGTGTGAAGATATTCATTCTCATTCACATCTGTCAACTTGAATACGATTCCTACATAGGCCTATACGTAATATATAGGTAGATATATGGCCTGATTGAAGGATGTATAGTCATACACACAAAGAAATAGAAAAGAAAAAAAATAGAAACAAAAATAAATGAAAGAATGAAAGAAGGATAGAATGAAACAAAGGAACAAAGAAAGATTAAGTAAGAAAGAAGAAGAAACCATATATATATATATATATATATATATATATATATATATATAATGCATAGATACTACACACTCACACACAAAGCCAAACAATTAACCAGAAAAAAACAACAAGCAAACACAACGACATCGCCTGTTATTTACACAATGGTCCACGTGGTTACACACACACACACATTGCCTCTACCCCATTACACGCCACATACGGCTCTTGGTCTGTTTATTAGCCCTGTTGTGGGGGGGGGGGGGGCACGGTATTTTAGGTTTTTAAGATGAATATAGTTGTGGAAGGAAGGGTAGGTTGTTAGTAATGGTTTATATTGGTATATAGGCAGATTTTTTGTTGTTAGTGTCGTCGTCGTTGTTGTTGTTGTTTTTATTGTTATCATTGTTGTTGTTGCTGTCATACTGTCACAGTCAGTCACAAAATTCTAGTCAAGGAAATTTAAAAATAATGAAATGAACTGAGGGGGGAATTATTGTGGAAGACGATGATTTGGTGGGAGAATGTTCGAAGGAAGGAAGGAAGGGGACAAGAAGTTTGAGAAGGAGAAGGGGGAGGAGGAGGAGATGAAGAAGAAGAAGAAAAAGAAGAAGGAGGAGAATGTTCGAAGGAAGGAAGGAAAGGGACAAGAAGTTTGAGAAGGAGAAGGGGGAGGAGGAGGAGATGAAGAAGAAGAAGAAAAAGAAGAAGGAGGAGAATGTTCGAAGGAAGGAAGGAAGGGGACAAGAAATAGGAGAAGGAGAAGGGGGAGGAGGAGGAGAAGATGAAGAAGAAGAAGAAGAAGAAGAAGAAAAAGAAGAAGGAGGAGGAGGGGGGGTGGAAGGAAGGAAGGAAGGGGACAAGAAGTAGGAGAAGGAGAAGGGGGGAGGATTAGGAGAAGATGAAGAAGAAAAAGAAAAAAGAAGAAGGAGGAGGAGGGGGAGGGGGGAGGAGGAGGAGGAGGTTTTTAGAAATGAAGGGTATGGAGTAAGAGGAGACGATGGATGAGAAGAGAATAGAAGAATGAAAAGGGGAGAAGTAAGAGAGACTAGAAGAACAGAAGAAAAGGAAAAGTGATCATAAAAAGACGAAGAAAACAATATGGAGAAGAAGAGAGATAGAAAAAAGAAGAAATGAAAGAGGAGATAGAGATAGATAGATAGAGAGAGAGAGAGAGAGAAGGAGATAGATAGATAGATAGATAGAGAAAGAGAGAGAGAGAGAGAGAGAAAGAGAGGGGAGAGAGAGAGAGAGAGAGAGAGAGAGAGAGAGAGAGAGAGAGAGAGAGAGAGAGAGAGAGAGAGAGAGAGAGAGAGAGCGAGAGAGAGAGAGAGAGAAAAAAAAAAAGAAAGCGTGAAAAATCCGGACAAATGTGCGACCGCCACTTGACAGCATCACCTGGTCGATCAGCCATCAGGCAGATTGGGCCCATTTAGACCTTATCTCGGGGGCACTGGGCCACTCCGCATCCCTCGCTCTTGGCCCTCAAACTGTGTCCCTGGCATTGGCACTGGCACAGGAGCTAGCCTTCACTGCTTGCTCAAGGGCTCAATGATGCTGAGGTACGTATTAAGTGAATGTAAACAAGCACTGAATGTTCATAAGTTCAAACACATGTATGAAGATAGGTGGGATGATATGCAGATGTGCGTTTGTGTCTAGGATTATATATATGTCTGTTTCCTCTCTCTGTGTCTGTCTCTGCCTCTGTCTTTCTGTCTGTCTGTTTCCCTCTCCCTCTCCCTCTCCCTCTACCCCTCCTCCCCTCACTCTCTATCTATCTCTACTTTTCTAGTATATGCATACCTATTAATGCTGAACATATGCAGACACGTATGTATGTATGTATATATGCTATACATATAGCCTATATATAGATATAGATAGATAGACAGAAAGATAAATAGATGTAGAGGTGGATATATAGATAGATAGACAGAAAGATAAATAGATGTAGAGGTGGATATATAGATAGATAGACAGAAAGATAAATAGACGTAGAGGTGGATATATAGATAGATAGACAGAAAGATAAATAGATGTAGAGGTGGATATATAGATAGATAGAGCAAATTCATCTCATTTCGTCCCTCCATCTCACCCGTTCATTCCTCTCGTCCTAAGACTCTCAGCTGCGTCTCGGCTCCGACCTGCCTTCGCTGAGGTCAGCAAGCGTCGGGAGTGGGCAGAGGGCAGAGAGGAGAGGAACGAGAGGGAGGGAAGGGAGGGAGGGAGGGAAGGGGGTGATCAGAGGGTGAGAGGAGAGGAAAGAGATGGAGGGAAGGGAGGGAGGGAAGAGAGGGGGAGATCAGAGGGTAAGAGGAGAGGAAAGAGATGGAGGGATGGGAGGGGGGAGATCAGAGGGTGAGAGGAGAGGAAAGAGAGGGAGGGAAGGAGGGAGGGAAGGGAAGGGGAGATCAGAGGGTGAGAGGAGAGGAAAGAGAGGGAGGGAAGGAGGGAGGGAAGGGAAGGGGAGATCAGAGGGTGAGAGGAGAGGAAAGAGAGGGAGGGAATGGGTGGGAGCAAGAAAATGCGAGGAAAGTGGGAAGAGCGGGAGAGAAAGGGATAAAAGAAGGACAGGGAGAAGAGAAGAGAGATAAGAGGAGAGAGGAGGGGTGGCAGAGGGGAGAATAGGAGGGGAGAGTGGGAGGGATGGTGGTGAGAGATGGAGAGGAATGGGAGAGAGGGAATAAGAGGGGAGGAAAGGTGAAGGGGAGAATGAGAGAGGAGAGGAGAAATGGCGGGGAAAGGTTGGTAAAAAGAAGAAGAAGGAGATGGGAGAAGTGGAGAGATTGGCATGGGGCAGGGGAGGAAGAAAAGGGGAGATGCAGAGGGGGGATTGGGTAATAGAAGAAGGACGGAAGGGGGAAAGGGGAAGAAAAGAGAAACAGCCGAATAAGGGGATTAGGGAAATGGGAGAACAGGGGGAATTGAGATATGAAGCAAAAAAATAAATTGAGAAAGAAAGATAGTAAGATGTTAGGAAAGGAACGGAAACGAGAGAGACGGAAGGGGTAGATAAAGGGAGCGAAGGAAAATCATAGAAAAAAAAGAAAGAGAGAGAGAGGAAGAGATCGGGGAAACGTATACAAAGGGCGGGAGAGAATAAATGAGGTAAGGGGAAAAGAGGGCAATGAAGGAGGGGCGGAGGAAGGAAGAGAATATACGGGAGAGAGGGGGGGAATGGGAAGTATAGAAAGGAAAAGACGAGACATAAAAACGGAAGAGAGAGGAGAAAATAGAGGAAAGCGGTTGACGGGAAGACAAGAAGGGAGAGAGAGGTAGGGAGGGAGGGAGGGAGGGAGGGCAAGGTGAGGCAAAGGGAGGGAGGGAGGGAGGGAGGGAGGGCAAGGTGAGGCAAAGGGAGGGAGGGAGGGAGGGAGGGAGGGAGGGCAAGGTGAGGCAAAGGGAGGAGGGAGGGAGGGAGGGAGGGAGGGGAGGGAGGGAGGGAGGGAGGGAGGGAGGGTAGGGCGAAGAAGAAGGAGGGAGAGGGAGGGAGGGAGGGAGAGAGGGAGAGGGAGGGAGAGGCAGGGCAAGGAAAGGGAGAGAGGGAGAGGGAGGGATGGCAGGGCAAGGAAAGGGAGAGAGGGACAGGGAGGGAGAGGGAGGGAAAGGAGGGTCCCAGGTGCGAGATCGGGCGAGCGACATTACCCTGGCTGAGACCGCCTCTTCCCTCTCTTTTATTGCCTTTTCTCTTCCAGTTTTCTGATTCTTAATTGGATATTTTAACTCCCTTTCATGTTGTTGTTTTTTTCGTTTTTTCCCCCTGTTTGCGTCTTTTAAAATATCTCTCTGTCATTACTTATTGATAATTACTTATTCTACATCATCATTATTCATTTTATTTCTCGAGTTCTCCGCTGTTCAAAGTATAGTCTTGTGCCACTAATTTGTTCTATTAATGTTCAGATATCTCCAACCAGCGTGATAAACGTGTTCTGCCACTAAAGACACTTTATTGTTCTATTCTTGAGTTACTTCATTGTTCATCGAAGCAAGTCCTCTGAATTATCTTAAATCATCATGAATTATTTTCCAAGTTTTATCATGACTCTCTTGCCTCGTACACATTGCACATTGCCTCGTTCACATTGCAAAAATAATATGTGCTCTTTTCCCCGTTTTTTCTCTTCCCTTTCTCTTTCTTCTCTTCTTCCTTTCTTGTCTAACCCTTTTCTTCATATCCGCTTTCTTCTCTCTTCCCCTAACCCTCTTTCCCTTCCATTCTCTCGTCATCTCGTTGTAATTCTCCCACTTTTTTCTCTTCTCTTATTCTTTTCTCTTTCTTTTCTCCTTTTCTCTGTCGCCTCATCCCCATTCTTTTTCTCTCTCTTTTCTTCTTCTTTTTCTTCTTCTTCTTCTTCTTCTCTCTTCCTC
>NC_061844.1:13203997-13211497 GCF_019202785.1 Penaeus chinensis
AGGAGAGGGAGGGAAGGGAGGGAGAAAGAGGAGGGGAGGGAAGGAGAGAGAAGGGAGGGAAGGGAGGGAGAAAGAGGAGGGGAAGGAAGGAGAGGGAGGGGAGGGGAGGGAAGGAAGTGGAGGTAAGGAGAAGGAGGAAAGTGGAGAGAAGGAGTAAGTGGGGTGGGAAGGAAAGGGAGGGGAGGGATGGAGAGGGAGGGGATTGAAGGAGAGGGAGGGGAGGGAAAGAGTGGGAGAGGAGGGAAGGTGTGAGAGTGGAGGGGAAAAGAGGGAGGGGAGGGAAGGGAAGGGAAGGGAAGAATAAATGGAGTGTAGAAGAAGGAAGAACAGTGGGGGAGATAGGGGTCAGAAGAGAGGGACAGAGGAGGAGGAAGGTGAGGGTAGGAGAGGGGAAGAAGAAAGGGAGGAGGAGGGGCGAAAAAGAGCGAAGAAAAGACGGGGGAGGTGTGTGTGGGCGTGAGGGAGAGAAAGGCGGGGGAGGGGGGGGTCGTACGGGCAGCCGAGTGTCCGAGGGCTGAAAAGCGTGGATTCGTCACACAAGCCCCGACTGCAATGATTGTGAGAAGCGCTGATTGATTCGGGCGAGCGCGGTCGCGAGTGCGGCGGCATTGCCCCGTCTAATCGCGCTGCTCTTTTGTCAGCTCATAGCGCGGCGCGGGAGGCGACCTGGAGGTGAAGGCGACGCCAAGGGGCCTCGCGGCGGAGGGGCGGACGAAACCTACTTGTAATGGCGTAGGTATATAGTATATGGATATAAATATGAATATATATATTTATATATATTCATATATGTATATGTGTGTGTGTAAACGGAGAGAGAAAATAGAGAAAAAGAGAGAGAGAGAGAGAGAGAGAGAGAGAGAGAGAGAGAGAGAGAGAGAGAAGGAGAGAGAGAGAAAGAGAGATAAATAGAGAAAAAGAGAGAGAAAGAGAGAGAGAGATAGATAGATAGAGAGGGAGAGAGAGAGAGTGAGAGAGAGAGAGCAAGAGATAGAGAAAGAGAGAGAGAAAGAAAGAAAGAGAGAGAGAGAGAGAGAGAGAAGAGCATATGTATGTCCACACATCAATACATAGTCCCGTGTGTCTATGTGTATGTTAACTTGACCGCGTGCATGGTTGTGGTCATACGCACGCAGTTATACATCCAACCAATCACTTCACTGCGCGTCCACTCCACGTATACATACATATGTAAACGCAGACAAAAAGTCATGTACACCCATTGAATCTAGACAGATAGCACAGATGTTTTGCAATCGCATAACCAATTTGAATCGCAAATCGAAAAACTTTTTCTATTACGATCCTAGAAAATGCGATTTCGATAGATAATTCAGAAATCGCGGAGGGAAAGGGTGTGGGGGTCGGGGGAGGGGCGGGTCGGGGAGGGGGACGGGGGGGTCGGGGAGGGGTTGAGGGAACTATCTATCTGCCGACAGAAATCTACGTTCTCTTGATCTATCCGGAGAGGAAGTGGAAGGGGAAGAAGATTCGTGTTGCTAACGAGAGTGTCTGTGAAGAGAGGACTAGGCGAGAGGAGATTAGGAAAGGGGGGGGGAGGGGCAGAGGGATTAGAGGAAAAGGGATTGGGGGAGGAAGGAAGGATTAGGGGAAGAAGAATTAGGGAGAAGGAGGGATTTGGGGGAAGAGGGATTTGGGGAGGAAGATTTAGGAGAGAAAGGATTAGAAGAGGAAGGATTGGGGGAGAAGGGATTAGGGAAGGAGGGATTAGGAAGGAGGGATTGGGGAAGGAGGGAATAGGGGAAGAAGGATTCGAAAGCGGAGTGATTGGAGGATGAGGGATTATGAGATTAAAGTCTGATGGTGAGGGATTGGAGGCTCGCGGGATTGGGGGATTTTTGTTTACTACCAATCAACTGAATGTATGTGTGTGTGTGTGTGCGTGTGTGTGTGTGTGTGTGTGTGTGTGTCAGTGTGTGTGTGTAAGTGTGTGTGTGTGTAAGTGTGTGTGTGTGTGTGTGTGTGTGTGTGAGTGTGTGTGTGTGTGAGCATCGTTTATTTGAGAATAGATTAAACAAGAGCTAATTCTTACTGGAAAGCCTGCCTATAGATGACACCGGGCTGCTTCACTGTCTGTCCGTCCGAAATCGTCTCGGCACCAGCTTGGGAGTGCGGCCTGCGAGGCGAGGCGGGCTGAGGGGGGGGGGGGGTAGTGGCGCGGACCTTTCAGCGTCTTTTGTCCTAAACTGCAGGAGGAGGAGGAGGAGCCGTCGAGGTGGTGAAGCCAAGAGGTGGCGAGGGCATCTCCACACCCGCTGTAGGATGAGCCAATGACTCTCTTCGTTGTTCTCCTCTCCGAACGTTTTCTGGTCTGGGAAGCTGCGTGGGATTGAGGCCGAAAGACCAGGCAGGACATGCATACGTCAGCTTCGGCAGGGTGTAGGCCTTGTAGATGGTAGTCCCGAGGTCTTGGGGCGAGATGGGCGGGGGGGGGGGGGGGGCGTCGGGGGCGTCGGGGCTGGGGAGGCGTTGGCAGACTGCGTGTTGGCTTAGATCGTTGGCAACGTCATGGCTGGAAGGTGGTTGGTGGAAGGTAACGTGCCTTCGTTGGCTTACATAGTTCTTTTGTGCCACTTGCTTCAGTTCGTACGTCTCAGATCCTGGTGTTTAATAGGGTAAAGATGAGCTGACTTAATATCCCTTGTTGCGTAGGGATATGTAAAGAGTGTTATTCCCTGTGCGACGGGCATGGGTATGGCAGGGCAGCGGGGTACTTAATCAGTGTCCTTTCCGAGAGGTGGCGCTGTGCGGGGGTGATCCTTGTGCTGTTCTTCCATTTCGGTCCAACATCTCGTGCCGTGATTTGTGATGACTGCTTGACTGCGCAGTCATCACAAAGGAATTTCCACTGTTTGGCGGAGGTTTAATATGTATCTGTGTGTATGTGTGTGTATGTGCATGGGGTGTGTGTGTGTGTGTGTGTGTGTGTGTGTGTGTGTGTGTGTGTGTGTGTGTGTGCGTGTGCGTGTGCGTGTGTGTGTGTATGTGTATGTGTGAAGTTTATAGTGAAACCGAAAAGAAAGTGTCTGCTGATGTTTTCCATTATATCCTAAAATTATTATCATTGGAAATGAAAGATAACTCAGCAGTGCTTAATCTCTCTTTTTTTCTATCGATCCCCCCCTCCCTCTCTATCTCTCTCTCTCTCTTTCTCTCACTCTCCGTACTTATCTATGGCTCTTCCTCTTACTTTTTCCCACTGTATATGCGTTTATGTTGACAGCATTTTGATCATCTTCCCCACAAAGAACCAACATGATGATGTATTCAGATAGTGTTTTGAAATAGACTTTCTTATCTCCTGCTTCTGCTGTGTTTTTTCTTTTCTTTTCTTTCTTTCTTTATTTATTTCTTCTCTTCTTTCTTTTCTTACATTTTTTGCCTGTTTGTAGACTGATAATGTGAAACATACATGAATTCATAACGTTTTTTTCTTTTCTCTTTTTCAGAATGAGGTTAAAGAAGAAGAGGAGAGGGAATAAGGAAGGACGGAAAGAATGATTTTCTTTTCCTGTATTTCTCGCGAAGAAAGGTCTCCCTAAGCGAGATCTTCACACAGGGTAAGTTACAGAAAGCCTCATGGCAGTCACGGGAACTCCCAAGCAGTATCTCCTCAATACTAATGAAGAGGATGGTGTCAATATTGTTGGATCACAGTGCAAGATTTGCAACCGATATGGTAACTCCTTTTGACAGCAGCTTTTATTACAACACCATAATTAATCCAACGAGAATAATCTTAACGTCAGCTACTCCCATTGACCGCATTTGAACTAACGATTCACTCACAAATGCACTTCATGGAATTGTTCGCTGCAGCTGATCCGATCACAATCCTATTCTTTTATTTTAAGATCTAAGAGACTGTAACCAGTGCATTTCGTAATAAATTCTAACATATCAAATACAGAGAACAAGGTGAGAACAATTCGGCCTGTTTCAAAAATTATATATCTAATCATGACTGGTCTGATTAGTATGCTTCAAATGACCCAACTCTGCTATACACCTCTATACGATTCCATCATTTACAACTTTAATAATCCTTCCATCCTTAGGCCAAACTATTGGCAAACAGCGTGTCTCAGACTTCGTGACCCCCTAAATAATCATTCGATAATTACGAAGGCACAGTTTGGTTTTAGGCCTCTCATGTCTACAGAAAGTGCACTCCAGTATTTTGCAATCTATTTGTTGAATTGTTTTGATATGAGCGTTTACCGTAAGTGCATATATTGATTTATCGAAAGCGTTTGATACTGATACTCTACAAATATCAATACTCTATAAATGTTTTAATGGATTTACCAGTCAAGTTAACTATTTTACTCATAATGTAACCGATAGATATCCCAGACGGCATACGTATATATTAGATATTATGGTGCCAAAGTTTTTGATAATTTACCTGTTGCAACGAGATGTAAACTTATTCAAGCTAGTTTTAAATCTAGTCTAAAAAAATATTTTATCTCGAAGTACAATCAGCAATTTCTACTATAGTTCGTGCGTTTTCTATCTGTTTCGATTAACTGAGATCTTGATTGATTTGCTTTAATGTTAACATATTGATGGAGTACTTTTTAACTGTATAACTTTTCTTTTCATTTTAGATTCAGTTTTTTTACTTTATTTTCTATTCGTTCTGTTAACTACATTATCTGTATCTTTATGCATATATATTTCATCTTTGTTTCCCCATGAACTTTTAGATGATCTATCTCATCAATTAGCCCTCAATACTATGCACTGCGTGATGTATACGTATTCCTTATATATACCAAATGAAAAGTTTCTGGGTTTGACTGTTTGCTTGTTAGCTTTTTGTGTGCATAGTTGTCTGTCTGTTAAATCCATTCTGTCTATCTGTTTCTCTTTTTTTCTCTCTCTCACTCTCAAGATGTTGGGAAGATGTGTGTGCCCACTTGGACAGCACTGGTTTCATTCTTGGGTGTTGAAGTTGCCGCAGATTCGATACTTAATTCCCGCCACGCCTCTGCAGAGTAGAGAGGCGTGGCCGAGGCGACCAGGTAGGAGCGCGCGGGGGGTGGGGGGGGGTGAGAGCAGTCTCGACTTGCTTTGATCAAACTTCGTTTTGAAACATTTCATTACAGAAAACAAGAACATAAATGTACATACATATAGCCAAAGGGATAAAATATACTATAGTATGTGATGAGAGAGTTATAATGTTTACAAGACTAAAAGGCTTCCCGATAAGAGGACAGAATTGCCGAGTATTCACGAAACAAAAGTCATCTGCATATCAATAATAACTGTTACACACTTAGTAATTCTAAGAAAGCATTTCTACCGAACATTTTAAGTAGTCGTGCTTGTAGACCTGTCGGAGGCGGCGAAGGACGGTGGAACTACTGTAAGACTGGAAGCAGATATGCGAAGCGAGAGAGACCACGAGAAAGGTCACTATTCTCTCTCTCTCTCTCTCTCTCTCTCTCTCTCTCTCTCTCTCTCTCTCTCTCTCTCTCTCTCTCTCTCTCTCTCTCTCTCTCTCTTCAGAGTCTATAACCTCCTAAAAAGAAGAAAAGAGACGGAAAAGAACATTAACCGCGCCCCACACCCGCGGGCCATTTTTGTCCTGCCGATCAACATATTGACATGGCATCCGCGTGTACACACGAGGGGATATGAAGTCCCTCGCGCAGATAAAGAGCGAGTCAGGGCTTCGTCTTAAACTTCGATGGCGACGGTGGTGTCTGTTCGCCCGCGGCTCTAAAATAATAATAAAACATAAAAAAAGAGAGGGAGAGAGGAGGTTTGAATCCCACAACACTGAGATTTTCATCGATCCCATGGGTTTTGAATCTATTCGCGGCGAGACCTTCGGGAGGCTATAGTCTTTGGCATACGAATGATTTCCGATGTCTTTTGAATCCTAAAGGATTTGGGGTGCGTCTGAAGGGGGACTCTAATGACATAATGGACTCCCGACGCGGGCAAAAGTATCTAGATATAACATATATCGACATTTCTATACTAAATGTTAATGTATGTTTACACATGCACGTATTTTACTATTGCGATGAATCTCACGAATTTTTCATAAATACATTAGCATGCGTGTGTGTGTGTGTGTGTAAAAAGCAGAAAAGGAAAAATCGTGGCAAAAAGCGAGCGCCCATATGAAGAGGGATGGAGAGCTGCTTTTATTAGCACCCGCAGCATCCCGCCCGACAGGAGATTTCAGCAAAGAGTTCCTTCTGCATTTTTTTTTTTTTTTCTTTTAAGCGTTGGAGGAAATGGTGTTGGTGGCATGTGTGTATGTGCGAGAGGATGGAAGGGATGGGGGAGGGTAAAAGGGAGAGAGAGGAGACGGAGGGTAGAATGGAGAGAGAGAGAGAGAGTGGGGGTGAAAAAAGGGTGAGTAAATGAGTGAGTGAGTGTGTGGGTGAGTGAGAGAGAGAGGCCGATGTTCCCATCACATAGCCCTTCCGCATGAAAGATGAACGGCGGGGACGCACCTTCCAACCTAGACAACATTTCGCTTCAAAAACACCGGGAAAAGTGCAATACAGATGTTCGCCGGCCATGACAGAGGCCGGACCGACGCGTGTCAGATCCTGGGGTTGATGTCCGAGACACACGCTCTCTTCTGAATCAATGGACAAATGTCTCTCCTCGGATGGATGGTCGGCGCTCAGAGTTATGAAGACCTCGGCAAACATACATAAGAAACAAATAGAGCCCTTCAAACACAAATATTTACTCGCACATTCACATTCGTACATACATATATACACACATACATGCACATAAAGGGAACTCACTTGCACACACAAACAAATCCAACGCACTGTCAGTGACAAAGAAACACAGACAAGTGCAAACAAACACACGCAAGTAAAAACAAACGAACAAACAAGCACAAAACAGACAAAAAACATATGTACAAACACACACAATGCACACGATATTCCAGACTATGGCACCAGGCAAGTGCGATGCCTTGAACTCCACAGTGATGTAGTTTGTGGAACTTGGTGACGTGGTCCACCGTGTCATATGCCTTCGACAGGTCGAGAAAGACACTTTGGGCGGACATGTCACTGCCAAAGGCATTTAAACGTGAAGAAAGGGGAGCGGCCTTAGTTGAGCGGCTAGGTCTAAATCTGTGCTATGAGGTGACAAGTAGGTTTTGGTCAGTAATAAATGCCAGCAAGTGATTATAAACAACTCCAGCAGTTTACTGGTGGGTATTAATGAAGACACAAGATGGCACTTGGACAGCAGGTTCCGCGGCCCTGGCTTATGTATGGGCGTGACGCGGGCAATCTCTAGTAGTTGAGGGAAATCACCTGAAGAAACGAAAAGGGAAAACACAAGGGGGAGGATAAGGGCTAGCGATGATGCTGTTTCTTTTCATTGCCTGAATTGGTAAATGATCATAGCCAGCGGTAGTCTCTCTACCATTGCTGATTAAAGTCGAACCCTTATTTACCGTGTGGAGCTGAGGGTAAA
>NC_061844.1:13221497-13223997 GCF_019202785.1 Penaeus chinensis
GAGTGTCAGTGTGTGTGTGTCTTCATAATCAAAAGCTTTCTGTATCAAGTAAAAACTTAAAGGCTTAGACAAAAACAGCATATGTATGACTCCACACAAAGCTACACGAAAAGTATACTATATCCATTTCGAATTATGTGATGTGGTAGAATCATACTAATTCGTTAAAAACAGAGAAACAAATAATAAAGATAAAAAGGCAGAACAAAAATGTGTGTGTGTGTGTGTGTGTGTGTGTGTGTGTGTGTGTGTGTGTGTGTGTGTGATTACTTAGTGTATGATCTCAACACAGTAAAAATCACACAGAACGAAAGGAGACGAAAATCTTTATTAGCAAACGCCCCAGATGTTAGACGAAGCCCCGTGTCGCCGCGACGGCCAGCGCACGCCAGACACTTCGAAGTCTGACACTTAGACGGTCTTGTTTTCTAGTCAGTGATGGAACACTTAAATTGCATGCTGACTTTCTTTGTTTGATCAAAGAAGAGTAAAAGTTCTTGTGCTTCTATTGTTTCTACATTATGTATGTATCATATATATGAAACATAATATATATATGTATATATATCAGAAAGATAATATATACATATGTATATAAATATAGATGCATATATATATATATATATATATATATATATACCTATCTATACACACACACACACACACACACAAACACACACATATATATCAACACAGACGTGTGTGTCTTCAAGTGTGTAAGATTATTTACATGACCAAATACAAAGATAAACACCGTAGTGACACATACCTATCTCCTCCGTTTATAGATAGTATAAATAGTATAGTAAGTTTCATTGAAGAGTAGCAAATTGAATGTAAGAATAGCTGATTCAAACAGAAGCTTCGGTGTTTCTACACATCTGTCGCTAAACAATTGCACTGCTCCTTTACTCCAGTTCTCTTGTTGCAATGCGCCCTTGTGCAAGATTGACATTTGAGGGAAGGTCAAGTCTGCATTTGTCTTAATGGAATCTTAACTGGGACTTTTTTTTCTTTTTTCTTTTTCTTTTCTCTATTTCTTTTTTTTAAAGTTTGGTATTTCGTAGAGTCCATTCATGTACGTAAAATAAACCAAAAAAAATGCGATTCGGTTTTAATTTACTTACAAGTAGAGGGCATGTAAATATAAAAGTATAATCTATCACCACTCCCTGGTTCAATCTTTCTTTCTCCCCCAACACACGCACGCACTTTTAAAATTGAAGATGAGTTGTTTGTTATTAGTATGCTTGTCACTGGATAATTGTCCTTCTAAAGGGAATGCGAATCTACTTAAACCAGTTATTTTACGCAATTGTTTGAAGCATAAGACTAAATCGAGAAGTATTTAAGACAGTAGACAATTATTTAACTTTTCGGTGTCTTGTGCTAGTTATCATATGTAAAACTATTTATTACATTGGCGATGCATATGTAATGTAGTTATTTAGAAACGCTTACGTGTCTTAGTCGAGAAAATCCTTATATTTAAAGCAAGATAATAAGCGATAAGAAAATATTCATTTTAAAAATGATTTAGAAACATTTACACTTTTATATTCCAAGAGGTTAAGACTTAAATATGTAGTGATAACTAGTTTCATAATTCAATGTAGCGTAGCATACCCATTGCCTATGTCTCGTTCATGACGTCATCGCCGGAAGATTATTCCTATATGAGAATTTCTGTGATATAACCTGCGTTATTAAGAAATTAGGTGAAATACATTAAGTGTTACTTCAACCTTCTTTTAAAAATCAGGTGCGATCTGTTATTTCAACATTTTTATTTTTATTTTTTATATTAACAAAAATATTAATACAGTAACATGAGTAAAGTGTTATCGCCCAAACGCCTCCTTATTTGGGCTGCGTGATATGTTGTCTGGCCTGGCAAAAGCTGCTGATTCCCGCATTATTATTCATTTCTCTGCTTTATTTCGAACGTCAAATGCTGTTAGGCTCTTTCGGAATTTTCGTCAACTTAATATCTCGCTGAAAATCCGCATTCTATAATATTAGTTCACTCGCTACTCGCTATTTCGTATCGGCGGACGTTAGCACACCTCGAGTTTCATCCATATGCGCACACACACACACACCCACACACACACACACATACACACAAACACACACACACAAACACACACATACACACACACATACACATATATATACTGCTGTTGCGTCTCTCCATTAACACACACACATACACATGTATATACATATATATACATATATATTTATATATATACATATATATAAACACACCTATATATATATATATATATATATATATATATATATATATATATATATAACTAAATAAACATATTCACACACGTAGAACATAAACATAAACCTATATCTATATCTCTATACCTATCAATATGTGTGTACAAGAACGTCTGCGAGTGAGTAAAGGGAATCTATGAACAAATACATGCAATTGATGCATAGACACTTCAGCCGTTTCAATGTCACTTTGATGTTGAATCTT
>NC_061844.1:13243997-13253997 GCF_019202785.1 Penaeus chinensis
TCCGTCGCGTGACTTCCGGACGGTTGCCGCAATTTGTGAGTGCTTCACCGGTACCCCGACTATTGGCCCTGTAAGTCATAATTCCGCTAGCAATAATTCCGCTAGCATTTTTATGGTTTTAAGAAATATAAAACATGTGTTAGCAAGCGCGCAATATAGGTATAGTTATAATTAAGCAATATGTACAGTATATCTCAATAATGACCATGTAGGGCAGGGGTGTCAAACTCATTTTAGCTCAGGGGCCACATAGGGGAAAATCTATTCCCAAGTGGGCCGGACCGGTAAAATCATGGCATGATAATTAAAATTAGCTGCAAATTTCCAATGAAAGAAACTGCTGTGCTGAATGTATCCACTGGATGGCGCAATAGCAATTATGGCCGGACATCTCTCTAGCTCTTGAGACACAGTTAATATGCGCAGGCAATGCTCCTCGAAGCCAGAGAGCCAAGGACGGAAGACTGCAACGGAGCATTGACCTGACATATTAACCAGGGAGACGAAGGCACACCCTTTTTAGTGGCAAAAGTGTATTCGACTCGTTGTGGAACACCAGTGTTTTTTACAGATAGGTCTTTTGTTTTGTTTTTAGACATATTATCACATATGTACAACTGTTAGATTAATATCCTGCTGCTTCGCATTACATGCCTGACCTCTTGAGTAGAAAAGTATCCCCCACTTGAACCCATAGACAGTGAGAAGACCTGGATGCTGTTCACGCAGATGCAGCTGCTGCCCATCCAGGAATCTTCAGAAGTAGATATATCCCCGCGGATATAGTCATGTCATGCATGACCTTCAGGATCACGTTACACATTCCACAGATGTAGCACCGCCGTGACCTTGAGGATGACGTAACACATCTTTCTCTCCTTCTCTTTCTCTCCTTCTCTCCTTCTCTCTCTCTCTTTCTCTCTCTTTCTCTCCTTCTCTTTCCTTCTCTCGCTTTCTCTCTGTCTCTCTCTCTTTCTCTCCTTCTCTCTCTCTCTTTCTCTCCTTCTCTCTCCCTTTCTCTCCTTCTTTCTCTCTCTTTCTCTCCTTCTCTCTCTCTCTTTCTCTCCTTCTCTCTCTCTCTTTCTCTCCCGCGGATATAGCAGTGCTATGACCTTGAGGATGACGTAACACGCTACCACGTGTTTTTTTCTTTTCTTTTTTAATATTCGAGGATGACGTCACACACTCCCAGATATCCCTGCAAGGGTGCATTTTAACTCCACGATGGGATGAACACACCTCGTACTATTACATTCTGAAAAGAATCTACGACTCTACCCTCTCTATCTATGAGAATATATATGCAATCCCTCGATGCATCGCCTTTACACCAAACCCGTTAGTTATATCACCACATTTTTTATCGGCAATGCATTCCATTGTAGTGAGCTGCCGCTCCTACTGCCTCTTCCGGCGACCCATACCCGCTCAGCATCACCCAAAACCCCCATGAAAAGTCCCCGCGACCAATATTGTAAGTCTGGACCAGGGCGCGAGGATACTGACGGATGCACCGCAGGAGGCGCTGTAGAAGGTAGTTCCTGACGGAGGCGCTGTAGGAGGAGGATGGAGACGCCCTGGACATTTTTAGTATTCCGAAGATATTTGGCCTAAGCTATTTATGGTACAACGTCCCGATGTCTCACTCGAGGCCTGCGAAGGATGACGTCGGGAGGTCGCCCTCATAGCTACGGGAATACTAAGATGGCGCCCAAGATGGCGACAGACAAGGCCGAGGGAAAATCCAACGGGCATTTGGCGCCAAACCCCTCTGCTAGCCCACGGAAATAATTTTAATCGTCTATTTGAATTTATGTATGTTTGTTCTTTTCCTTTAGTGTTTATATTATTGTATGTGTATTTTTCTTCATTTAACCTCCTTTACTTTTTCAAAATACGGCAATCTGTTACTAAAACTTTAATATTTAAAGAAATATTCAGAGAAGGCAGACGACTCTTAACTATGAAATGAGTCTAGCTGCGCGAACATCCCTGGCGCACGACCTTGTTTGCATAAATAAGGTCAACCACCTTGCTGGAGTTGCGCACAGGCATCGGCTCATTACCTACGGTCGGCTGTCCCACAGATAACTGCCGTTCAGGCTTTGTCATTTTTATTTGTGTTTTATTTTATTATTTGTTCTTTTACGTTTCATGGATCTTACAGTGAGTCTGCTGTTTTACCAGGTATTGTTTTTTATTTGTTTTATTTAAGATTGCCCCTTTTTACGTGTATTTATGTTTACTTTTACCGGAGGTTTTATTTCATTGTGTTCTCGCTTTTTAAATAATAATGGTATGGAGTTTTGCCTTTATAAATATATCAGATAAAGTTTTATAGTTCATCTAATTTATTTTAACTCTTTCTATTTTAATAATAACTTTAGTTTTATCTTATGATTTCACTTTTACGTTTTATCAGTTATACGCATTTTGTTTAATTATCTACATTCCTTGTGAGTGCTTTGGGCAAAATATTATTTCGCTCATCTTGTTCTTTGTTCATGAAATGACCCTACCAACTATAATACCGCAAAAGACAAACGTCAAATGACAATTTCTTTGTGCCGGAACAGGAAGCCGGCGACTTAGGTCTCGTTGGCCCCTACGGCCCCGCAAACTAGGGGGGAGAGACGCAGACAACCCCTACACCATGTCAAAGAAAGCTACGTGTGAGCTAGGATAGCTTTTATGGGGATGTATACAAAATAGGTAACTACCTGGATTAGGATAAACAGTGGTTTGCGACACGTCACAGAGTTTACAGTGCTAATCATACAACCTGATCACTCACAGCAGTTAGACATAACCGACCATAATATTTCTTAGCGGATCGCGTAAGTCGCGATATAAACAGATGCAAATCCTTAATGAGAGCACAGTGGGACTCTCCTAGCAATAACAAAGGAACAATTCTATTGAGGTATTTATCTGATCCCTTCCTCGCTGAAGTAAACGGAAAACCGATTAAGATTTTCCAATTTTGCAAGACTTTCCCATGCAATTTTTTGCTTATAATCCCGCCAAATTAATCCCCTGTTCTGTTTCCCTTGCTCTAAAATATGCTGCAACTCACAATCGCCCTTCTTAACCCTATTTGGGTGATCTTCTAAAATCTGGTATTGTTCAAGACATTGTAATAAACAACTCGTGTTTTTCGATTTAGGGTTGAATACACATTTTCTCCCTCTAACTCCCTTAGGGCAAGATATATAATCACCGAGTTTTGAAAAAGCAGCCAATTGTCCGACGGTTATTTTAAAACCAGTAATCACCTCTAGGATGAACCCAGAACCTTCCGTTTCGCTAAGCAATTCTTCTAGTCGATTAATGAGATATTGGATCCATCCATCAATGAGTTCATTAAAATCATCATTATGATATATGATTTGATTGGGTTTGACTATGTAAATGGGAACAATCTCCTTCTCCCCCTGTATGTTCCTTTTGTAAACATGAATGGTAAATTCTGGGTCGATTTTTTACACTGGGAGGGGGATTCCCCAGTGTCTCTCTCTGTGTAATCATCCTATTCCGGAAATATTCCGAATTTAACCTCAAAAACCCGATAAGGTCTTCCTCTTGTTGCTGTTCGTCTTCTCCTTCTTCTTCTTCATCGTCATCGCTACCCATTTTTTTTTTTTCTACCTAACCCGCTAGGTCCCGGTTCGTCCATTATACCTAATAAAGAGAAGAGAATGTCAACGGAAATGGTCTCGCACATATCGCTTTAATAAAACAACAATACTCTAACGTAATAACAAAATGTATATAAACTCCAAGTTATTATTATTATTATTATTATTATTAATTGTATTAAAAGGGATAAGTGAAAGAGTGATCTTTTTATATATTTCATTATTTTTTCTTTTGTTTTGTAGATAATACAAGTTTTTTTTTTATTATTAATAAAGAAGATAACATAAACACTTAATACAATACAGTTTTTCTAAGTGGTTATAACGAAACATGTGCTTAATACATATTATCATATTTTTTTTTTTTTTTTTTTTTTTTTTTTTACATGCTAATCTTATAACTAATTTGAAAACGCTTTTTTGCGAGAAAGATAAGCACACATATTTTTTTTTTTTTTAGTTAATACTAATCTGATGACTACTTTGATAACACACATTCCTTATCTTATAGTAATATCTAAAAACTACACAAAATAAGCACCAGCAGCTATGAGAGCTTCAGTTTTTTTTTTTTTTTTTTTTTTTTTTTTTTTTTTTTTTTTTTTAGTTGATACCAATCTTATAAACTATCTTCAAAACACACACATTTTGAAAACACTTTTTTCTTTTAATCTTATGGGTCTTCCTCCATGGAAAGATACCCCCCGAACTGCGCAAAACCAGCAGCAAATGAGAGGTCCACCAAAAAAGCTCATACTCTCGAAGAATTTCACAGTCCCTAAAATATCCCTCCTGTCACTCATCACCGTGCGGTTAAGGTCATAGAGACCTCTCCGCTCAGCAAAGAGTGAAAAATAGGGATATGGTTCCCCTAATCTTAAGAGCAAACCATACGGTTTAGCAGTAACACAGGAGGGGAGGAAGACTAACACTGCCATCCGTTGGATACCGCATAATGTCCCCTTGAAGGAACTTGAGGTATTTATTGCCCCCGGCAAAAATACGTCTTTCTTCCTCCTCCTCCTTCTCCTCCTCCTCTCCCTGACCTATATTCGATGAGTTAAAGATGTTTTTGAAATGGATGCTGGCACGAAAGTCTAGAAGCTTAACTGGTTTTGCCTCATCTCTCCGAATAAACTCCTCCTCCTCCTCAGCTGTAAGAAGAGCCTGGGCATAATCCTCCTCCTCTTCCTCCTCCTCCTTCTTCTTCTTCTTCTTCTCACCTATGATTACTACTTCTTCTTCTTCTTCCTCCTCCTCCTCCCTCTCTTCCTTCTTCTTCTTCTTCTCATCTACTGCTACTACTAGCACCTCCTTTTCTTCTTCTTCTTCTTCTATACTGCTCTTCTTCTTCTTCTTATCACCGAGAGCTCCTGCAGTAGCAGTGTAGTGCCCTCTGGGAACCACTCAAATATTTTTTTCCAGATGGGCACTATCTGTTATTTCCAAGGTGTGGTTTCTCCAATATTTACGTTTATAACCCACACCATAAAAGATGAAGAATCATACAGGGTATTTATGATCTAATTTCAACCTTAGAGGTAACTGAGAGAAGGGGTAATATCAAAACACTTAATAAGCTTACAAATTTTAGTTGACATTATGAAGTTTTTACAATAATATAAACATAAATTTACCAAAATGTCCAGCTACTCCAACCTGTCACTTTTTACACTAGTTGGTCTTCTCAGCTATCTTCTTTCTTTTTCTTCATCCATCTCCTGGGCTCCCAAAAGATATTTTATTTCATTCTTGTGCACAGCACCAGGAACAAATAAATCCAATCTTCAGCAAAACCATAAAAAAAACTAAAACTAAAACCCGTTGCTAGAAAAGAAACAATATTCTAGTTTAGGAATGATAAAACAATATAAAGTTATAAATCTAAATAAGCCATTTCTTGAAAGAACCAAATATATCTTGCAAACAAACAAATTACATATAGCTTTTATGTTATTATACATGATCTGAGTAATTGTATGCACATTATAGTAAATTTTGACTAAACATCATTATAATAGTATACAATTATAAATGTTAAGAACACTTACGCTTTGAATGGGTTTTAAATTCTTAATAACAATGAGAGAGACACATCGGGATGTTGTTCAGTGCCATGTGCCAGCCTCGAGCTGTGAAGAAGACATATTATTTATCTCTAATTTCTAGTTTGATCTCCAATATTTATCTTATGACTTTATTAATTATATAGTTACAGTTGAACATTCTTTCTTACCTCGGATATTTCATGATAATCTAAAAGACTCTCAGGCTGTTGTATGGCACTCTTCTCTGATCTCTTTCTCTCTCTCTCTCTATGATTATAGCAATAGTATCAGGCTTTTCAATAACAAAAATAGTACATATTGTTTTCTTTATCAAAATATCAATTATACAACCTTAATTTAACGGTACAATTGACATATAACAGTGTACCCTTTTAAATAAAGAGAATGTAGGGGTAACAAAAACACTTAGTACTTTGTAGGGTAAACTATTATATTTTACAATTTCCTAATCTTAATAAAAAATATAATATAGAAATATATAAAATTTATGTAAAACTATTAAAATAAAGTGTCATCTTCTATAAAAAAAATAATTAAGCATTTTTATCTTACATAGCTACAGACAAAAAACTGAGGTGTATATATATGAGTAATTCATATGCATAAAGACCAAGTGAGGTATATACAGGGTGGTT
The DNA here is from genome assembly GCF_019202785.1 of Penaeus chinensis. Classification (NCBI taxonomy): domain Eukaryota; kingdom Metazoa; phylum Arthropoda; class Malacostraca; order Decapoda; family Penaeidae; genus Penaeus; species Penaeus chinensis. The sequence goes on from NC_061844.1 coordinate 13,250,340, forward strand.
TCAAGACGAATTTTTGGGTCATTCTAACTTCACATCCCTTGTACTCATTACACACCTATGGGGTTAGGGGAGAAATATAGGAACAAATTTATCACAATCAAGTATACTACCCTTATCAAAAATCATATTCCAAGTTATTGGTCAATACCAATATTAACATCACAAATGTCTTGTCCACTCCTTTTCTGCTGTATTCAGAAATGTTACACATTCTGGTGCTCGAGGAGAGTAGACATATCACTAGATTGTATACACTAGTTCCTTACAAATTTTGTATCGTTATGTCAGACAATACTGGGTCACTCTACCAAAATACTTTATAGAACTGACAGGCCCTAACGGTTGCAAGAAATCACATCAACTTCCCCAGCCCTATAGAGAATCAGAGGATGTACTAATTGTTTCTGACCTTGCACTTCTTGCATCGTCGACGTATTAGATACTCTAGCTTAGTGCTCAACTGGGTCCACATTTAGCCATACACAACTGATTGGGGACCTTCAGGTAGATACTTATTCTTACAACTCCGTAACCTAAATCCCTAGCAATTGGTTTCATGAAGTCAAATGTATCTAAATTTATAATATAATATACAAGTCAACAATATAAGCCAGACTATCATTCATAAGAATGTTCTCGAACTACTATATCCAGGTGTCCTCACGACCCATTCAAGAGAAACAAAAATCATCTTCAATCCTAACAGTTACTCTACTAACTCTAAGCTAGGATTCATCAAAATCACGTCCTATCCTGGCCAAGGCATAGGCTTTACCAAAATATTCCTATTAAATCTCACAATAGGGTAGTACAAATTAAACTCAATTCTTCAGCTTAATAATATAGCACCAATATTAGCACCACATAAAACAATAAAAATTAATACCTTCTAACTTGTCTTTAAGCATTCCTGTTGATTCTATAGTTAACATTTCTATTACCTCTACTACTATATTATACGGTATAATCCTCAAATCTTTTGGGTGGTCTCCTAACTCTAACATCTGTAAGTATCCCTTGCTCTTCATCTGCATTAAGATACTTCTCTTCAATTGTCTCTAGTATCTCTTCTCTATCAATAAAAACTTTCAACTTTTCAGCGGCTCTGTCCACTATATTTCCATTAAATACATTCTCTAGTTTATATGCACGTCCTCCATCAACCACGTTAATAATCTTAAATGGTCCCTTCCATTTCCTATTTAATTTAGCAGCAGTATTAGGGATTGGTTCCTCAACATAGACCCATGCTAAGTCTCCAACTTCTAATTATTTGTTCTTTCTACCCACATTTGCCTCTTGTACGTATTTCTGGGTCGTGCGTTTCAGAGTTTATTTCAGCAAGTTTTTCACGTCTAATTCATCTTCCTCATCCACCTCATCAGCTGGTAACATTAGGTGTCCTACTTCTCTGTTGGGATGCCTTCCATAAAATGCAAAATAAGGTGAAGTACCTAAGGAAGTGTGCACATTCATTGCCTTTTCACTTTCTGAAATGTGACTGGGCCATGTATTTGGATGTTCTTGACTCAGAATGGCAAGTACGGTCTTAAGAGTTCTATGGGCTCTTTCTATCACTGAATTACCCCGAGGATGGTATGGTATAGAAAATCCTTGTTTTATTCCTGCTTTCTTACAGAACTCTCTAAATTCTGCTCCAGTAAACTGTCCTCCATTATCTGAAATCACTAATCGAGGAGTTCCGAACCTACAGATATCTTTCTTGAATTCAGTAGCAACTGCTGTTGTACTCTTGTTTCTTAAAGGGTAAATTCTCAAGAATCTAGAAAAGTGGTCAATGACAGTAAGACAATATCTAAATCCTGCCCTACTTCCATGCAAATCAATTAGATCTATGGATACTCTCTGACCATTATCCTCTACTGGTGGTAAATCTCTCCACTGATGTATTACTGATCATGTCCTTTAAATTGTTGACATGATTTACATGATTTTACATAGTTCTTCACATCTTTCAACAAGGTAGGCCAATAGAAGTACTGTTTGGCTTTTGCAACGGTTTTATGTTCTCCAAAATGGGAATCATTATGGGCTATAGAGCAAGCAACTGGTATTAAAGTCCTGGGGACTACAAGGCAAGATCTGGTTTTACCCATTTCTTCTCTTTTTAGATATAGATGGTTGATGTTGTTTATCTTAACTTTTCTATTTGGGTCTGGTTTCTGATATTCATTTCGTTCCTTCCTGGGAAAGCAATTCCCTAATTGCTGCTTTAATTGCTATTCATTGGTTGGGTTACCATTGTTCTGTGCTCTCATATCAGTCTTACCAGGGCATCCAGAATGACCTTTTCTTTTTCCCTCTGCTAGGCAGTCAAAACAACTTCTGACAGGAGGTTTTCGTGGACATTTACTACGAAGATGTCTGCTCCCATTTTGACACCAACCACAAGGATAAACAACTATATCTTTGGGATTGACTGTCTCTTTGACCTCTACTCTGTTCACCTGTGAACGAAAGTAACTGCGTTCCCTTTCTAATTCTGTCAGAAATGCTTCTCCCATCCCATCACTAGCACATACCTTTAACCTATATTTGATGGATTCTGGTAAGTTTTCCATCATCACTGTCTTCCTCTCTTTTACTCGTTTCCTTGTCTCTGTCCTAGTGCTTCCCATGCATATCTTCTATCAGGGAAGCAAGTTTTTTGTTACGACTATTTAGATGGTGAATCCTAACTGGAGGACACATCGCTCCTACCGCAAAAAAAAATGTTTTAATGTGTTGACCCAGGAGCACATTTCAGATGAGGATTATCAGCACGCGGTTGACGTTTGGCGATTATGTGGGTGTACTTCGCTGCGCGATTACTTTCTCTGTTATTTAGTCTGCGATGTAGGCATGTTAGCTGATTGTTTTTCTTCATGGCGGGCCTGCCTGCGTGATAGTTATGGTCTCGACTGTGTTAATTATGTATCCTTATCCGGATATGGTTTTGATTCTTTTCTAATGTCGAGCAAGTTAAAGATTGAGCAGATATCGGATCCGGGGTTAGGAAAACTAATTCCAGATAACGTTAGAGGGGGGTTTTACAACCGTCGTCCGAATTTTTTTCATCGCATATAATAAGGATCTAGGTAACATTGCAGCAAATCGAAGAGCAATTATATTCTTTATATTGATTTCAATAGTCTTTACGCATCCTGCATGAGTTGTAACTTACCCGTAGGAGACATTCGACAATTAAATAACAGGGAAATGCAGTTGTTTTTAGAGAAAGGTATTGCTACTCATAATCCTGATGCTGAGATATCCTACTGGCTTCTCATAGATACCCTACCGGTGTCCTCGGAGGCTGCTAAAAGAACAGATGAATTACCCCTAGCTTTAAATCATTTGAATATAGACTTTAAGCTGTTATCTGACTATCAGAACAAAAACTAATAGGTGATCGTCAATTGAAATACCCTCGCAAAAACAAGAAATGAGTTGCTTCACATCTCCCTCAGACCAATTACCTCGTTTCGCTTAAATTGCTGCAATTATTGACGACGCTAGGTTTGGAAGTTGCTCGAGTTCACTCTGTCTCTTCCTTTGCTCAGACAAAATTCCTCGAGCCTTTTATTAGAGGTCACGTCGAGGAGCGAACACGAGCTGTGGGGAAGAGCAGACAAATGGCGTTCAAATGTCTGAGTAA
>NC_061844.1:13273997-13278997 GCF_019202785.1 Penaeus chinensis
GGATCGACCGATCCATCCGTGTAGTATGTTCTACTACCTGGAGGAGTGATGGCTGCAATGACCCTGTGGGCTTCTGCCTTTAGGCTAGGCATGGGGTATAGGCTCTTTTTCATTGACAGGCTCATTATGTTGAACTCTATCAGGCTCAGTGCCCACGGCGGGGCTTCGGCAAAGTCGGGGTGGGAGGAGTCCATGCCCTTAGCAAGAAGCTGTTCTTTGAGCTGATGGCGTATCAACACCCTGGCTGTATGAGACAGCCAGGAGTTGTTTGCAACGAGCTCGTTGTCTTGTTCGAGGCATCTGACTAATTTTTGTCTTAGGCTTGTGTTCCTGGGAGCCTGGATGACCTTTGACAGGAATTGTGTTGCCGTTAGATCGATTCGTGAGTCCAGGGGGAGAAGGTTTGCCTCCATCAGGAGGTTGAGGACCTTCGTCCACCTCGGGGCACCCAGAATGATCCTGGCAGCTTCATTTTGGACTGTTTCTAATTTGTCTGTGTGCTTTTTCTTTGCAGCAATTAGAGCGACTGAGGCATAGTCCACAATGGGCCGGACAGCATGTACATAGAATGATCTTAGTACTTTGTGTCTGGCCCCTATGCGTCTCCCAGTCATTGCTCTCATGACGGACAGTCTTGCTTTGGTTCGGTCAACCAGGTACTGGACCTCCTTATGGAAGGAGAGGGTCCGGTCTATCCTTACCCCAAGGTATAGGTAGTCCTTGACCCATTCTAATTCCACTCCCTGGATTTTCAGTCTTGTGCCTCGAACTCTCTGTCTCAGAGCCATGGCTTTGGATTTGGCAGCAGAGATCTTTAGTCCTGTCCTACAACACTCCTCTGACACGAGGTCCAGACAACTCTGGGCTTTATTCTGGCTGCATGGTCCAGTGGAGGTGATAGCGAGATCGTCTGCATATGAGATGATCTGGCACCCCACTGGAAGGTTTATGTTGAGGATGCAGGACATTAAAGTGTTGAATAGGGCTGGACTGAGAACCCCACCCTGTGGCGTTCCATTTTCGAGCGGCATGTGCTGCGATAGGTGACCCTGGAATTTGACATTGGCAGTCCTGTTCCTGAAGTAGTCACCTATCCAAGCCAAGAGCTTTCCTCTGATTCCCTTCTGGATCAGGCTTTCCTGAATGGCAAGCAGACTTGCCAGTTCAAAAGCCTTCTCCAGGTCAAGGAATACCACCACAGCTCGGCCCTTGCTGATTGTGCTTAAGAGCGTGGCTATGCTGTGTGCTGTGCCCATGCCCCTTGTGAACCCGTGGAGGTGTTCGTGCGGGGGTCCCGTTTTCCATTGAAGCCGATTTAGTACCATCCTCTCAGCCGTCTTGGCCAGGCAGCTGAGCAGAGAGATGGGGCGGTACTTCCCCGGCTCCTTTGGTTTTGGGACAGGAACTATGGTAGCCCTCTTCCAACTCTGGGGTAGAGTGGAAGTTTCCAAGGACTTGTTGATGAGTTGCAAGAGTGCACGCTCACCTGCTAGTCCTAGGTGGGAGATCCCATCAGAGCCCGGGGCTGTGTTGAAACTGGTTTTATAGACTTTCCTTAGTTCCCTTAGAGAAAAGATAACGGGTTCGGCTGCCCTTTCTCTGATCTGAGCGTGTCTGTCTGGCTGTAGACGCTCTTGTCTTGCCCTCAGCTCGGCTGGCAGACTGTTGCTGCTCGTTCTCGCAGAGAACTCGTGCACCAGTCTGTTAGCCTCTGCTTGGGGGTCGTGATGGGTGCACCTCGGGGCTGAGCGGCTGGTAGCTCGCTTGACCCGTTGCCACAGCTCTGAAAGGGTGGTTTGGTGGTCGAAGGACTCACACCATTCCAGCCACTTTTCCTGCCTGACTCTGTTGGCAGTTTCCTTGGCATCCTGTGACAGCTTCCCTTAGGAGGGATAAGTTGTCAGGGGTTCTTTGCCTTCAGAATAGTTTTCGGCACATGTTCACCCCTGTGGTTGACCTCCCTGATCTCGTCATTGAAGTACCAGGCGTCTTTGTGACTTCTGGACCCAGGCCGAGTTTTGGGTATGGTCTGTGAGGCTGCTTCATTAATGGCGTTTAGCAGGCTAGCTTCGAGTACTTCCACATTTTCGCTTTGTGGGGGATTGTTGCATCTCAGACAAAGGGCCAAGGCGTTTTGAAACGCCTGCCAGTTGGCCTTGTCTGTTTTCCATCTTGGATTCGGTCTTAGGATTTCGGCTGGGCCAGCATCCATGAGGGTAGTTATAGTGCTGTAATGGTCACTTGTGACGGTCTCATCGACACACCAGCCAATCCTCCCGACCAGAGTCGCAGTGGCCAGGGTGAGGTCTAGGACCCCTCCTCTGACGTGCGTTGGCTCTTGGGTGTTGAGGAGAGCGATCTCAGGGAATGTCTCTAGCACGTCGGCTATGTGATAGCCGGCCGCATCCGGTGCCCGGCAGGGAGCCAGGATGGGGTGGTGTGCATTGAAGTCTCCCCCCTATGATCACTCGGTCGTGTGCAGCAGAAGCACAGACCTGGCTGATGTCTAAGCTTCTACAGCGTGGCCGGCTGTACACATTGTACAGTTTGAGGGGCCCCCCGGCCAGGTGAACCTCGACGGCAAGGGATTCAACATCGTCTCCACAGTGCGATGCATCGGCTATTGCGGAGCAGGGGATTGTTGCTCTCACAAGGGTGATCAAGCCTCTCTTGCCAGGTGTTCGTGGCAGTGTGAAGGCATGGTACTCTGAGAAGCGAACAGTGTCCACTGTTAATGTCTCCTGGAGCATGACAATGTCAATGTTCCTTGATCGCACTACTGCTTGGAGAAAAACGTTCTTTGCAGAGAAGCTATTGATGTTCCACTGTAGGATGCTTAGATGGTGTGTCATGATGTTACTCAGTGATAGTTACATCAGAGACATCGTCGGAGTCAGACAACTCCATTGCGAGGTCCTCGCTGGTTGAGGGCTCCTCGTCTGTTGTCAGGCTATCCTTGGGTCCACTGGGGGGTGGAGAGCCTTTGGTAGCTCTGACTTTGGTTGGTTCGGCTTTTCTCTCAGGCTTTTTCTTGGCTGGCCTTGCTGGCCTTGCCTGGGCAAGGTCAGCGTGATCTGGCTCTGGCTGCACAGATTCAGTTTGTTTTGGCTCTGCCTGTGAAGGCATGGCCTGGTTTGGAGTGGGGAGGGGAGTCTCGTCCTGGGGTGAGCGTGAGGCTGGTTTTGCTCTAGCCAGCTTTCTTCCCTTCAGGGCTGCGACAGTCTAGGTCATTGCCGTCATGGCGACCGAAACTGCCTTCTCGGCCTCCTCACTCGACCTCCCCAGGGCTGTTGCTACTGCTGTGACAACAGCAGTTAACAGGAGAGTCATATCGTCCTCGTCAAAGAGGAGATGATCATCTATTGGGGAGGTTTTTGTGGTGCTCTTAGAAACTTTTTTCTTTAGTTTCTTTTTCTGCACCTTTGGCATTGTCGGAAACTCCTTTTTGTTGGAGACATCCGGTGTCGGCTGGGGGGCGGCTTCCTTCCTCTTAGGAGGTCGGGAGGCCTTTTCGCTTTTGTTCCTTCCCCAGACATGGGTGCCCGGTGGGGCAGGAACAAAGTCTGATCGGTTTTGAGCAACCTCTTGCCGCCTGAGGGCCGCCTTCTTCCTGACAGAGCAAGTCAGGCTCCAGGCATGATGCTTCTTGGCACAGTTGGGACATTTGGCTGTTGTGTCCCTCTTTTCCTCTTTGTATGCCTTGAGGCATACCTCTGTGTTGTGTGCCTTGCTACAGACACCACATTTAGGCTTGGCTGTACAGTTAGCCTGGTGGTGACCGTATTTCTGGCACTTGAAACACCGAAGTGGTTCTGGCACATACGTTCGAAGGTTGTAGGTGCCCCAGTTACCCAGATCAAGGGTAGTGGTTGGGGCACCTTTCATGGTCACCAGGACTTGCCTGGTTGGGGTCTTCCCCTTCGACATTCGGGAAGCCTGCACGACCTGTGGGTGTGAAGCGATCAGCTCCACATCGTACGAGACTGAGAAGCCAAGTAGCACCATCTTGGTTCTCTTTTCCTCGGGACTTAGTGGGGAAAGACTCACTTTCCTCCCATCGGTTAGCTCCTTCGTTTCCCGGAGGAAATTCAAGGTAGCTTGATCTTTGGGCATTATGATCATGCCCTGATCTCGGGCGACCCGGATCGACAACCGGATTTTCCGTTGCAACTCCAATGCCCTGACCAATTGGTAGGCATTGTCGAAGCCTTCGGGTTTAGCTGGCACTTTGAACTGGGCGAAGCGTTTAGGGGGTCCCGACTCTTCATCAGAGTCGGTCTCCGGCCTCGGACGCTTCGGCCCGCCCTTTCGGCTTTCGGGCTTGTTTGTGGAGGCAGCAGCTGATGCGGCTGGTTCAGCCTGCTCTCCCCTCTCAATCGGGGAGGCCGTCTGTGAACTCAGGGGCCTCCCTGGCTTAGCTGCTGGCCTGGAGAGGCCAGCTCGCAAGTCAAGATCTTTGACTATTCGGTGGACAGACCCATTGGCTTCGGTCTTGTCCACCTTAGCAGCAGGGGTGACAGTGTCATCCTGTGCATGGGGCTTTCTTTTGCCACCGGAAGGCACATATGCCTTCATGGTGACTACCGTGGTCTGGGCCTTGCGCGGTTCGTCAACTTTAAGTTCAGTCTGTGGGGGGGGTTTGATTATTTTTTCCATGAATTGGTAAGTGCTTCATCCTCTCACGCCCCCACCCACCACAGAGTCCAACAAGGGGAAGCTGAGTGTCAGAACCAGTGTCTAACAGCAACAGGAGTGATGAGAGGATATACGCAGCCAATAGCCATTGTGACGGCACTCACGGACCATTGTGAGTGCCAATGGCGGCATGACTGCTTGACCCTAGCCTCCCGGGGGAGACCAGCCGATTGGCCGTGACCAGGCCGGGATCAGGCCGCCTGTCTTGCTGGAATAGAGGACCAAAGAGGCGTGTTGCTAGCCGCAGGGCGTACTCGTTCACGGCATCGCTCAACCTCCAGGACTCCCGTCTCCACAGCGCACAA
>NC_061844.1:13283997-13293997 GCF_019202785.1 Penaeus chinensis
TGTTTCTCTGTTTCTTTTATATTTCTACACCATCTGCAAAAAGGATCGTTTTCAATTTTCATGTTCTGTAGATGTTTTTTGTCTTGTGTGTGTTATTTTAGTACTGTAATGCATGTGGCTATTTCTTTCAATTCATTGTTTTTTGTTGTTTTTTGTTCTTGTCCAAGGTTGTGGACAGGTGTGTGTGTGTTTTTTAAAGTAGTAATGCTTTTGGTATTCTTCCTAATTTCTTTTGATTTTTATTTCTAATTTCTGGAGGCGGATCCAGAACTGTTTTGAAGGAAGGGAGTTGATAAAGCTTATAAACCTTCGGTAATTGATTGACATTGTACCAACGCTATGTTGCTGTAGGAAATCATGTTAGTTTACACCGTAGGTCATGCTCACTTTGAGTGGTTTGATAAATGTTTATGGAAAGATTTAGCCATGCTACTTTTTATACCCTGCCACTACCTCGGCAGAGAAAGATTTAGATGTTTTATAATGATTTGTTTTCTAATGATTTGACAGAGATAATGATAATTGCCGATTATATGTTTCGTGTTTGGATGATCTGAGAATGATAAGCCAATGAGGTTCCTCCGTCAGTATATCAAATGTTATTTCATAGAAAAGGGGCGCCAGAGCAGTTACATCGAGGGGGGGGGGGGGTAACTGCCCTCAGTTGCCCCCCACCCCCACCCTAAATCCGCCACTGTATTTAGCAAAGGAAATCCATAACAAAATCACTCTCATTTGTACAATTATTTTTTGTCTGACCTTGTCTTTTGTTGGCAGAGACTATGTCATTGGTAACTGTTCTGTCATGTTGTCTTCTGTGTTTCTTCTGTCAAATCTTTGTTTCTTTTTTGGAGTTTGCTTGATTTTGTGTGTTGTTTTTTCTGTTGTGTTGGTGGTTTCTTTTATTTTTGTTTTTTTCTTTTTGTCTTATTTGATCTGTGGGGGTACTACAGTCGAGGTGTTCTGTGTTCTTGCTTTAATCTTTGTGCATATGTAAATTTTGTATTTTAAAGAATAAGTTTATTTATTTTTGTTTATTACTGATTTGTTTTTTTTCTGTCGCGTCAATATCTAAGGCCCGAAGAATAAGTTTATACTGTTTGTGTTATGTAAGTTGTTCAGTACTTGTGTGTCGTCATTTCTTGTTGTTTCTATTACTGTGTTATCACTATGTTATTTCTACTCTTCAGTTGTCAATGATTTCAAATGTTGTAGCTATTATTTAACTTATAAGTTATTTGGCGTTACGTTTTTTTATTTATTTATTGAGCAATTTTGTGAAATTTACATGTAATATCAATTGGTGAATGTTTTCCTTGTAGTCAAAACATCAAGGTTTCATTATTACATTTTTTGAAAGTGTTGTTAAAGCCGCTACGTTGACTACACTTTTGTTTATTCATACACGTTACTGTGCCGTGACTATATCTTTGACATTTACAACACTTGGGAATTGGGAAGGTATACCGCTGAACTCAGTAAGATCTGTCCCCAATTACTACTCTTTTGGGTAGTTTCCTTTGAAATGGTATTCTTAAGGATTTTGTTAAAATTAACTTCTTGTTTAACTCTTCGTTTTTCTGTTTTTATTCTCAATATGTCAGTTATGTTAGAATTTTGATCGCCAATGGTCCTGATTTTTTCTTTAATGGTCTCTTTCTATGGGGAATATTATATTTTTTTTTTTTTTTCCATGATTACAATTTGATTACTATTTACTTTTCAAGTGCCTAGATTTGTGATTTCATGAAGTGGTTTTCTTTTTAGAGAGATTGTATTCCCCAAAGCTTATTGCCTTTTCTGTTCCCAAGACTCGGGGTTTGCTTTCATATACTTTTGAAATTCTGATTGGTTTTTGGCTTCAGTAAATTCGACGGGGTTTTGAATCTGTACTTCATTGAACCAAAATTGTGTTGGGTTTTTAATTGCATTTGGGTGTCGATGTCCACTGTTGTTTTTTTTGTTCTGTATTGTAAAAAAAATATCGGCTTGTAGTTTGGCGGTAAGTTTGAAATTTGCTGTTTCGTTTCGCGGGAGTTTTGAAAGTGAGTTTTTTTTTTTTTTTCTTTCCTGCTTTTGTTCAATGTTTCTTTTTCTCTTTCTTTGTAAATACCAGGATCTTCCCCTGGATCAATGTGAATGTTTTCCATTTTAAGTGTTTCGATAACTTATATTAAGTTCTGAGAGATAATGTGTCCTTGAGGGTGAGTAGGCGCTCGTTCAACAGTCCGCCACCAGAGGCGCTCAGACCACAGGCATCATACCTATAAGGATAAGGTGTATAAAACTTCTACATCTAAAATATATCTTTGTCTTATCTATCTTTTTTTTTTTTTTTTTTTTAGCTTACATAAACATATATAATCACAGCGTTGTCTATTGATGATATCATTGAGACTGAAGACTCCCATTTAATAATAACAGTCATGATAATATTGATTGTCATTATGATTATACTCAGAATTATACCATGGACGATAGTTATGATAATATTCATAATTGCAATAATGATGATAACGGCAATGATAATGACTATGGTATTAGAAATATTAATAACAGTATCAGTATCGATATAAATAACAACGATAATAACAATCATTTCAAGTATCTGTTAATTTATAAACTTTATTCATCAATGATCACATTCACATATTTCCCGGTATTAATAATGCTTGTATTATCATTATTTTTGTTATTAGTTATAAAATTCGTTATCATATGTATTCTTATAATCATTACCAATATCATTTCTGAAATAACTTGTAATAGCTATTACCGTTAGCATTAGAGACGTCATTACCAGAATCATCATTATTACTGTCAATATGCTAATATAATTACTTTCATTTCATAATTAGTAATCATAGTTATTACCACATTTAAATTACTTATCTTATCATTATTATCATATTAATGATCATAGAACTTGCTGATTATTACCAACAGACAATAATAGCTAAACAAAACAAAAAAAAAAAAAAAAAAAAAAAAAAAGGGGGGGGGCAATTAATCTTCAAAAAAAATAAGTAATCAAAAGCAAGGAAAATATATGGACGATTAAAAAAATTCATCGGGGGGAAAAAATTAAACTCTCACATACGGACATTTTGTTTTATTAAAATTGACTCTAGTTACATGGCACCTTCTGCTCTCCAGACGCTCGCACCGGGAATAAAGAGGATTGGATAGAGATTGGACACATAGATAAGAGGATTGGAAGGAGATTGGACACATAGAGAAGAGGATTGGAAAGAGATTGGACACAGAGAGAAGAGGATTGGAAGGAGATTGGACACATAGAGATTGGAAAGAGATTGGATTAGATACATAGAGAAGAAGATTGGAAAGAGATTGGACACATAGAGAAGAAGATTGGAAAGTGATTGGACACATAGAGAAGAGGAATTGGAAAGAGATTGGATTAGATACATATAGAAGAAGACTGGAAAGAGACGGGATTGGATACCTAGAGAAGAGGATTGGAGGAAGACTGGATTGGACACAGAGAGAAGAGGATTCGAAAGAGACAGAATTGGGCTCTGAGAGGAGAGGGCTGAGGAGAGATTAGATACAGAAAGCGGATTATTTAAAGATTGGATATTTAAGGAAGACATTGTGTAGAGCTTGACTACTTAGAGGAGAGGATTGGATAAAGATTGGATAGAGATTCGGTAGGGAATAGACACACGGAGACACAGAGATTGGATGCATAAGAAGTAGGGCTGGATAAGAATTGGATAAATAGGTGAGAGAGGTGAGATGATAAGAGAATGGATAAATAGAGAGAGGTTGGATAATGATATAAATACAGAAGACTGGATTTAAAAAAACGGGACTAAAAAGAAAAAGGGTAACTGGATAAAAATTGGATAAAAGGAGAGAATTGGATAGGGATGGGATAACAGCGATGGAAGATGGATAAAAAATGGGATAGACAGAGAAACGGATTGGGTGGAAAGGATATACAAGAAAGATTATACAACCATTGTGAAGGAAAGGTGTTAGAGAAAGAAATACAAAATAATTGGAGTAACACAGTAGAAGATTTATACAACCGTTGTGAAAAAAAAATATAATAAATAATAATAATAATAATAATATAATAATAATAGCAATAATAATAATGATGATAAAATACATTTGAGGGATTATAATACAACCCTTTGTGAAAAAGATAGATAAAAGTATGTTCGAATAAAATGTACGATATATATATATATAATAAACGGCGGTATAACCCTATTCTTTTTCACATATTTAAGAAAACATATCAAATAAAACGAAGAATTTCAAAATGGGGAGAAAGAGAACTGGATTGATAAACGTAGAGAACAGAAAACATCAAGATATCAATCATGAACAATGTTCAGATTTAGAGCAGGAAGAGAGGGTGTGTAATGTCACTTTTAATTTCATCAAGGAGGATTTATCAATACATTAAAAGATTTGTTTTTAAAAAAATCTCATTGAAAATAACCTCCTTTCAAACTTTTTTTTTTTTCGTTTTCATTATCATAGTGGTTAGTCTAGAATTTTTATATATATATATACATATATATACACACATATATATATATGTATATGTATATATATATTTCGAAAAAATAACAGATTCGTAGTTAATCAATGCTAAAATGATGATGATGAATAATGGAAAGAAATAAAAACAAAAGAGGAAAAGAAAGAAAGTTGCCAATCAGATCCTACGCAGATGATTTCAATAAATTATAGAAAACAATAAGACAAGTTAACAATCAGTGCAATATAATACAAAGGACACAACGCTAAAGTAAAATTGGATGAGACACTGACGAAAATACTGACGGAGGACAAGATCTGGGATTATAGGTCTTACGCGGCTACTCTCTAAGGTCCAAACTCCTATGTCTTGTGTTTGGTAGTTGAGCTCCTCTTCGCACGCAAGATTTTTATATCATTTTCTTGCATCTTTTTTCTTTTCTTTTTTTTTTTTTTCTTTTTTTGTATCACACAAACTGGAGAAGTCAAATAAACAAAAGAAAAACACATAATTAAATAAGTGTAAATTACACTCAAGTCTGTAATGCATAAAATAGATCGTATATTTATTAATGACGGTTCAGTTATTACAAAAAAAACAAAAAAAAGGAGAGTGGGGACAAGGGCTGGGAGGGGGGACTAATTAATCTCGGTTTCTATACACGACTATGTACAACACTGAGCACGTGGGTAATGGTAAGACAGAGATTCAAGGATCATTTCTGTCTTGCTGTCTTACAAGGCGCCTGTCTCCTTTTCCTCCAGCCAAGAATTCAGACCCACTTTGATATCTTTCTCTCTCTCTCACTCTCTCTCTCTCTCACTCTCTCTCTCTCTCCTATCAGTGTTGACAAAAACGACTTTCATCATGTAACCTCCTCTCTCGTTTTATAATAACCTTAACTACCATCATCACTGATTCCTCACGTCCCAGCTCACGACATAAGCCTATATTGACCTGCTGCTTACCTGTCTGAGGGCGACATAAGCCCTATATTGACCTGCTTACCTGTCTGAGGGCGACATAAGCCTATATTGACCTGCTGCTTGCCTGTCTGAGGGCGACGTAAGCCTATTTTGACCTGCTGCTTGCCTGTCTGAGGGGGGCGTTCAAGGTCACTCGGGTCATCTTCTCGCTTTCACTTCCTACATAGTAGTACACGAACAGCCTCGACTTACCCGTTAGGATAAAGCTTTCCGTCCTCGCCTACAACCGTCCCACAATTCGTAATATTCAACTCGCATATGATAAATGCAACACCTGTAATCTTAGGCATGCTGGAGTTCACCTCGTATACATACACATACACACACACATATATATTATATATATAATATATATAATATATATACATAATATTTATACCAATCTATCTATATCTGTCTATACCAATCTATCTGTATCTGTCTATACCAATCTATCTGTATCTGTCTATACCAATCTATCTGTATCTGTCTATACCAATCTATCTGTATCTGTCTATACCAATCTATCTATCTATACCAATCTCTCTATACCAATCTATCTGTATCTGTCTATACCAATCTATCTATATCTGTCTATACCAATCTATCTGTATCTGTCTATACCAATCTATCTATCTATACCAATCTCTCTATATCTGTCTATACCAATCTATCTGTATCTGTCTATACCAATCTATCTGTATCTGTCTATACCAATCTATCTGTATCTGTCTATACCAATCTATCTGTATCTGTCTATACCAATCTATCTGTATCTGTCTATACCAATCTATCTATCTATACCAATCTATCTGTATCTGTCTATACCAATCTATCTGTATCTGTCTATGCCAATCTATCTATCTCTATCTGTCTATACCAATCTATCTGTATCTGTCTATACCAATCTCTCTATACCAATCTATCTATATCTGTCTATACCAATCTATCTGTATCTGTCTATACCAATCTATCTATCTATACCAATCTCTCTATACCAATCTATCTATCTATACCAATCTCTCTATATCTGTCTATACCAATCTATCTATACCAATCTATCTGTATCTGTCTATACCAATCTATCTATATCTGTCTATACCAATCTATCTGTATCTGTCTATACCAATCTCTCTATATCTGTCTATACCAATCTATCTATCTATACCAATCTCTCTATACCAATCTATCTATATCTGTCTATACCAATCTATCTATCTATACCAATCTGTCTATACCAATCTCTCTATATCTGTCTATACCAATCTCTCTATATCTGTCTATACCAATCTATCTATCTATACCAATCTCTCTATATCTGTCTATACCAATCTCTCTATATCTGTCTATACCAATCTCTCTATATCTGTCTATACCAATCTCTCTATATCTGTCTATACCAATCTCTCTATATCTGTCTATACCAATCTATCTATCTATACCAATCTCTCTATCTATCCATACCAATCTCTCTATACCAATCTATCTATCTATACCAATCTCTCTATATCTGTCTATACCAATCTCTCTATACCAATCTATCTGTATCTGTCTATACCAATCTCTCTATACCAATCTATCTGTATCTGTCTATACCAATCTCTCTATATCTGTCTATACCAATCTCTCTATATCTGTCTATACCAATCTCTCTATATCTGTCTATACCAATCTCTCTATATCTGTCTATACCAATCTCTCTATACCAATCTATCTATCTATACCAATCTCTCTATATCTGTCTATACCAATCTATCTGTATCTGTCTATACCAATCTCTCTATATCTGTCTATACCAATCTATCTGTATCTGTCTATACCAATCTCTCTATACCAATCTATCTATCTATACCAATCTCTCTATACCAATCTATCTATCTATACCAATCTCTCTATACCAATCTATCTATCTATACCAATCTCTCTATACCAATCTATCTATCTATACCAATCTCTCTATATCTGTCTATACCAATCTATCTGTATCTGTCTATACCAATCTATCTGTATCTGTCTATACCAATCTATCTATCTATACCAATCTCTCTATATCTGTCTATACCAATCTCTCTATACCAATCTATCTATCTATACCAATCTCTCTATATCTGTCTATACCAATCTCTCTATACCAATCTATCTATCTATACCAATCTCTCTATACCAATCTATCTATCTATACCAATCTCTCTATACCAATCTATCTATCTATACCAATCTCTCTATACCAATCTATCTATCTATACCAATCTCTCTATACCAATCTATCTATCTATACCAATCTCTCTATATCTGTCTATACCAATCTCTCTATCTATCCATACCAATCTCTCTATACCAATCTATCTATCTATACCAATCTCTCTATACCAATCTATCTATCTATACCAATCTCTCTATACCAATCTATCTATCTATACCAATCTCTCTATACCAATCTATCTATCTATACCAATCTCTCTATCTATCCATACCAATCTCTCTATCTATCCATACCAATCTCTCTATACCAATCTATCTATCTATACCAATCTCTCTATCTATCCATACCAATCTCTCTATACCAATCTATCTATCTATGCCAATCTGTATATCTATCCATACCAATCTCTCTATCTATCCATACCAATCTCTCTATCTATCCATACCAGTCTCTCTATACCAATCTATCTATCTATACCAATCTCTCTATCTATCCATACCAATCTCTCTATACCAATCTATCTATCTATACCAATCTCTCTATATCTGTCTATACCAATCTATCTATCTATACCAATCTCTCTATACCAATCTATCTATCTATACCAATCTCTCTATACCAATCTATCTATCTATACCAATCTCTCTATACCAATCTATCTATCTATACCAATCTCTCTATACCAATCTATCTGTATCTGTCTATACCAATCTATCTGTATCTGTCTATGCCAATCTATCTATCTCTATCTGTCTATACCAATCTATCTGTATCTGTCTATACCAATCTCTCTATCTCTATCTGTCTATGCCAATCTATCTATATATACCAATCTATCTGTATCTGTCTATACCAATCTATCTGTATCTGTCTATACCAATCTATCTGTATCTGTCTATACCAATCTATCTATCTATACCAATCTCTCTATATCTGTCTATACCAATCTATCTATATCTGTCTATACCAATCTATCTATCTATACCAATCTCTCTATACCAATCTATCTATCTATACCAATCTCTCTATACCAATCTATCTATATCTGTCTATACCAATCTCTCTATACCAATCTATCTATCTATACCAATCTCTCTATATCTGTCTATACCAATCTCTCTATACCAATCTATCTGTATCTGTCTATACCAATCTATCTATCTATACCAATCTCTCTATATCTGTCTATGCCAATCTATCTATCTCTATCTGTCTATACCAATCTATCTGTATCTGTCTATACCAATCTCTCTATCTCTATCTGTCTATACCAATCTATCTATCTATACCAATCTCTCTATATCTGTCTATACCAATCTATCTATCTATACCAATCTATCTATCTATACCAATCTCTCTATACCAATCTATCTATCTATACCAATCTCTCTATATCTGTCTATACCAATCTATCTATCTATACCAATCTCTCTATACCAATCTATCTATCTATACCAATCTATCTGTATCTGTCTATACCAATCTCTCTATCTCTATCTGTCTATGCCAATCTATCTATATATACCAATCTCTCTATACCAATCTATCTATATCTGTCTATACCAATCTATCTATACCAATCTATCAGTATCTGTCTATACCAATCTCTCTATATCTGTCTATACCAATCTATCTATCTATACCATGCTCTTTATACCAATCTATCTCTATCTGTCTGTACCAATCTATCTATCTATACCAATCTCTCTATACCAATCTATCTGTATCTGTCTATACCAATCTATCTATCTATACCATTCTCTTTATACCAATCTATCTATCTGTATCTATCTATCTATACCAATCTCTCTACCAATCTGCGCGTCTCTCTCCCCGCGCCTCCCCGCTCCCTCCAGCCACTCACTCCTGGTCCAGCCCGCCACGACGCAGGTGTGGTTCGTCTCGGGCTTCTGGTGGGGCACGCACACCTGCTGCGCCGCCCTGTCCAGGACCAGCGGGGCGTCGAGCTTCAGCAGAACCGCGTCTCCGGTCCACAGGCCTCCGGTGCGCACGGTTCCGGGGAAGTGAACCAGTTTGAGGATCTGGCGATGCTGGCGGTCGTTCTGGGCGCTCTGGCCCGTGACCAGTTCCCAGGTGGCAGCGTCCAGGCCTTGCGGTCTGGGAATTCACACAAAAAAAATCATTTAAAAATCACAACAAAAATCACAATGAATATATCACACGCAAAAAATCACAATTAATATATCACACGCAAAAAATCACAATAAATATATCACACACAAGAAATTCCAATAAATATATCACACACAAAAAATCCCAATATCTTCCCCATTAAAACACAAACCAAAGCAA
>NC_061844.1:13298997-13303997 GCF_019202785.1 Penaeus chinensis
CTCTCTCTCTCTCTCTCTCTCTCTCTCTCTCTCTCTCTCTCTCTCTCTCTCTCTCTCTCTCTCTCTCTCTCTCTCTCTCTCTCTCTCTCTCTCTCTCTCTCTCTCTCTCTCTCTCTCTCTCTCTCTCTCTCTCTCTCTCTCTCTCTCTCTCTCTCTCTCTCTCTTAATTTCTCTCTCTCTCTCTTTCTATCTCTCTCTATCTTACCCAATTTCTTTATCTTACTTTCTTTCTCTATCTTACTCTCTTTCTCTCTCTCTCTTTCTCTTTCTTTCCCTTTCTCTCTCACTCTCTTTCTCTATCTTACTCTTTCTCTATCTTACTATCTTTCTCTATCTTACTCTCTTTCTCTTCTCTCTCTCTCTTTCTCTTATCTCTCTCTCTCACTTTCTTTCTCTCTCACTCTCTTTCTCTCTCTCTCACTCTCTTTCTCTCTCTCTCACTCTCTTTCTCTCTCTCTCACTCTCTTTCTCTCTCTCTCACTCTCTTTCTCTCTCTCTCTCTCTCTCTCTCTCTCTCTCTCTCTCTCTCTCTCTCTCTCTCTCTCTCTCTCTCTCTCTCTCTCTATTCTCTCTCTTTCTCTCTCTTTCTCTCTCTCCCTCTCCAAGGGGACTGTGACTCACCATGAAGTTTCCGAAGCACTGGTTTTCGAAGCATCCTTCCTCGTCCGAACCGTCCGAACAGTCTCGGACCGAGTTGCAGCGAGACAGTTTCGGAATGCACACGCCACTCGGACTCGAACCCGAGACACACTGGAATTCGTCTGGGATAAAAGGAAAGAAAAATGAGAGATTTTGGAAAAAATTAAGATACATACATATAGATACTTTTTTTCTTTTTTTTGAGGGGGGGGGGGGGGTCATGGGAAGAAATTCGATTGAAATAAAAGGATGGATGGGTGGGGGGGAGGGGAGAAAGGAGGAAAAATTCAGAGTAAGAGTAAGAAAATGACGGAAGAAAATAATAATGGATGAAATGGGAGGAACAAAAGGCAATGAAGACATATAGAGGGTCTTCATGTGTCTACTTGTGTTTTCAACTATTTATATGACTGCTTGTCTTAGCTCTTGCTCAAAGCAAGACTTAATTCAGTACTCCCTTAATTTTGAAATTCAGATCATGACTCGGCAAACACCCAACAGCAGAGACTCAGACGCACCTTCGCCGCATAAAACACCCGCCGAGGGGGTGTTTGCAGCTGCCGCTCCTGCCGCGGGCGCCTGCGACTCCGTCTGGGGGGCGGCGGGCGTGGCCTGCGTGGAAGACGTGGAGGTCGGGTGCGGCGCGCGGCTGCCGAGGGAGGCGTCCGCGCCCAGGACGGCGTCCTCGTGGGCGAGGGTGCCGAGGTCGACGGGAATGTCGTGCGTGGCCTCGCCCAGCGCGCCCGGCGCCTTGCCCGCGGCGGCGTCGGCGTCGTGGGTGCCGTTCTTCTCCTGGACGTTGACCTCCGTGTTGATGATGACCGTCTCGGAGGTGCGGTTGACCTGGACCTCCGGAGGCTTGACGGTCGCTGCGGTGGCGGCGGGCGGAGGCGAGGGAGGCGGGGGAGGCGCTGTGACGTAGGCGGGAGTCGTCCACTCCGGCCGGGGGACCTCCTCGTACGGCGTGGCCTGGATGATCACTACATTCTTGATGGCGTCGCCCTCGGCCGCCGCGTCCTGGGCGCCGTCGACGTCGGTCTCGTTCGCCGTCACGATCACCATCGGCTTCTCGGGCTTCGCGGCCGCCTCGGCCTCCTGGGCGCCGGCCGGAGACTCTCCGTCTGCGCTGGCCACGGGGGCATCGACCACCTCCCCGACGGGGCTTCCCATTGTGCTTCCTTCAGCCGCAGCAGCTGTGGTCGTAGCTGTGGAGGTCGCTGCAGGCTCAGAGGGTGCCACGCCCTCCGGCTCTGGCTCTTGCACCCGTTCATCCCCGGGAGAGTCTCCCTCTCGCACAGAGGACATGTTGAGCACCGGTGGCTCCCTCTGCGTGGCGTTGGTGAAGAGCCAAATGTCCTCGAACCGCGTGCCCGGCGAAATGTGGATGCCCGAGTTGTCCCCGTCCGGGTACTTCTGCGGGATGACGCCCGAGCTGCGGTCTTCCGTCTGCGGCTTCCCTCTCTTCCACGGCCCCGGCAGCGCCTGCCTCGGCCACGTCGCTGCTCGCAGAAGCGTCTCCCTCAGAAGGCTGGGATTCTGGCGTGTCTGCTTCCCCTTCGCCGGGAACTGGCGCAGCGGCGGCAGGTTCTTGGCTGTGGACCTCCTCGTCAGCGTCAGAAGTGTCGGCCGCCTCTGAGGCCGGCTTGGCCTCCTCCTCACTCGTGGCTGCGCTGCCCTCGCTGCTGGCCTCACCCGCTTGGCCGCCTTCCTGTTCTGAGGCTGCTGTGGAGGCCGTGCTGGCCGTGGCTCCAGAAGCGGCGACGGTGACGCCAACTGAGGCAGGGGCGGAAGTGGTCGCTGCAGCCGTGGTCACGTTGCCTTCGACCGGTGGAGTCGCATCTTTGCTACTTTCTTTATCACCCGTCGTCGTCGTCTGATTGGTTGGTGTAGCTACAAGTGGACCTTCTGAGCTCGTCTGATTGGTCGAAGCCTCCGTGACTCCCACACCAGCCTTCGTCTGATTGGTCGCCGCGTCTCCACCCTCCAGGCCTGTGCTCGTCCGATTGCCTGCCGGGTCGGTGGTGAACGGCGGCTCGATTTCCGTCTCCTTGTCGCTCTCATACTCCGGGACGATGGATATGGGGCTGTCGTCGTTGAAGCCAGTCTTCGTCCGGTTGGTCGCCGCGGCCTCAGACCCGCCGTCAACCTTCGTCTGATTGGTCGCCGCGTCTCCACCGTCCAGGCCTGTGCTCGTCTGATTGCCTGCCGGGTCGGTGGTGAAGGGCGGCTCGATCTCCGTCTCCTTGTTGTCGCCCACGTACTCCGGGATGATGGATATGAGGCTGACGCTGTTGGAGTTGAGGAGGAGGTCCTGGAGGTTCGGCGACGGGAACAGCGGGAGTTCTGCAACAGAGGATTCGCCATCAGGATTTTTTTTTTTTTTTTTTTTTTTTTTTTTTTTTAGGGAATTGCATTGTTCTCATTGATTAATAATACTATTTTTGAGCCACGTATTTAATTCAATTAATCATTAATAATATAATTGCATCCACTGATTTACAAAGGCTAAACAAATGAGACAATTTCTAAGCATTATTCCTATACCATGCAGTTACTTGTGCAATCAGATGTTACTGAGTATCTAAAAGCGAGGACAATATCGATTGTAAAATAACCATACAAGCATCAAATACTGCAGAGTAATTCAAACTTACAAAAATATTACATGAGGGGAAAAAGGCAGGCCGTGAAAACATATGTAAAATGTAAAAAATATAACAGAAAATGGAACAGAAATATGCAAAAAATCCTTACAAGTACAGGAAAAGAGAAAGTTTCATTACAGAAAACGAGAAATATATAGGCTATTAAAGAAAACGGAATAGGGGCAAACAAAAAGCCATACCACACAACAAAAATAGGAATACACTAAAAATACAAAAGAGTCGAAAAATAATGGCAAATAACAACAATAATAAAACAAAATGTAAAAAAAAATAGACGTGCATGGTGAGTGCGTCAGTGATTTTTTTTTTTTTTTTACTGATTTACTTCAGTAAAGTTTATTTATGTCTATCCATAACTTACCCTCTTGGATCCGCCTGTCTCTCTGTGCGTTTTGTTCAGTGTAATTTCTGTGTTTTGGTTGTTTGTGGCTCGTTTGGTCTATGAGTCTGTATTTGTTGTTAAAGTAATTGCTCTTTTTTTATCTTATCTTTGTCTTATCACTTTGTTTTTACCTTGATTGTCTTTGTTTAGAAATCTATTTTCGTGTTCCATTTCCACTGAAGTTACAATTTTTTTACTTTTATGTTTCGTGAAAAGTAAAAAGTCGTAACAAAGGCGTCACAGATTAAATCGCACGCGGCGTTACAATATGCTACGACGTAAAAAGTCGTAACAAAGGCGTCACAGATTAAATCGCACGCGGCGTTACAATATGCTATCCATACACGTTAATAAGATAGCAATTCATATCCACTTATATCTCTAACATCATAATCTGTAAACCTCTTATGGGAATAAATATGCAATCTACTAGTATATAATATGCCAGTGTAATGAATATATACTTGTATAAACACCTATGAATGTCATAGCGTTTATAACATAACTTAAACATGCTTACGCTATATTTGGTAATAGGAAAGAGGGGCAGTATAAATTCAAATTTAGCTTTTAACCGTCCAATAAACATAATATAAGGGATTTCACTTTACTCTCCTCATTAACCGACTTCTTTCGAGGATTTGAATACCTATATCTATCTATTCATTCATTGATTCTTCTCACTTGCCTCCTCTCGCTATTTTATCTTTATCTCTTTCCCTTTCTTTCCCCCGTTCTGTTTCGTCGGCGTCTCCCTATCTACTTCTAAACCACTACCCATTAGGTCTATTGATATGAATGTACCGAACTTGTGCTATATCGGTCTAAAACCCTAAGTTCGGTCTTCACTGTATACTGAAGTTTGAGTGTTATCTATACTATCAGGATAAACTGTTGCTGTCTTTGTCGCGTTTTCAGTATTATCTATGTACTGATTTATCCAGGAGGAATCTGTTCCTTTATTTAAATTTGTTCTTTCACTGAAATCTGATCCTTCGTCAAACTCTGCTCTTTCGGTGAAATCTGTCACTTCAGTAAAATCTACTCCTACAGTGACATCTATTCCCCTATTCAAATCTGTTCGTCCACTGAAATCTGTTCCCGCAGTAAAATATGGCCTCGTAGTTGGATATACTCGCTCAGTGAAACCTGACCCTTCACTGAAGTACGTTCCCTCGATGGAATCTGTTCTTTCTGTGAAATCTGCCTCTACTCCATCAATGAAATCTGTTATCGCGGTGAAATCTGTTGCTGCAGTGAAAGCTGTACCTTCACTGAGATCTGTTCCCTCAGTAAAATTTGTTTTCGCACTG
>NC_061844.1:13308997-13323997 GCF_019202785.1 Penaeus chinensis
TTCTCACGGATTATTTTCTCTCCTCCTTTCAGTCTCTCTCGTTCTTTTCTTTTGCTCTCGCTCTTTTCATATTTTTTTTTCTTACTCTTTCTCCCCTTTCCTCTTTCCTTGTATTCGTTTCTGATACATTCTCTCTCTCTCTCTCTCTCTCTCTCTCTCTCTCTCTCTCTCTCTCTCTCTCTCTCTCTCTCTCTCTCTCTCTCTCTCTCTCTCTCTCTCTATCTATCTATCTTTCTCTATCTATCTTTCTCCATCTTTCTCTATCTATCTTTCTCTATCTATCTTTCTCTATCTATCTTTCTCTATCTATCTTTCTCTATCTCTCTCTCTCTATCTATCTCTCTCTATCTATCTCTCTCTATCTATCTCTCTCTATCTATCTCTCTCTATCTATCTCTCTCTATCTATCTCTTTCTATCTATCTTTCTCTATCTATCTTTCTCTATCTATCTTTCTCTATCTATCTTTCTCTATCTATCTTTCTCTATCTATCTTTCTCTATCTTTCTTCCCCTCTTCCCCTCGTCCTCTCTTTCTCTCTTTCTCTCTTTCTTTCTTTCTCTCTTTCTTTACTACTTCCTTCCCCCTCCACTTCTCCCTCTCCCTTCCCTTTCCTCCCTCCCCTTCCCCTTCCCTTTCCCCTTCCCCTTCCCCTTCCCCTTCCCCTTCTCCCTTTCCCCCTCCCTCACCCTTACCCTCTCCCCTCCCCCCTCCCTCACCCTTACCCTCTCCCCTCCCCCCTCCCTCACCCTTACCCTCTCCCCTCCCTATTCCCATTTTCTCCTCTTCCCCTCCTTCTTCCTGCTTTTCCTCCCCTCCCTCCCTCCCTCCTCCAAACCCACCCACCCACCCACCCACCCACCCACCCTCCCTCCCCCAATCCCTCCCTCCCTCCCCCCACTCCCTCCCTCCCTCCCCCCCTACTCCCTCCCACGACAAGGAAAATAAAAAAGAAAAACAAACTTACTCCAGTTTTATGACTTTCAGCATCATGTTCGCCTTCCCGTTGAAACTGATGTCATCCGTTAACAGAATAGTTTTAAGCTGAAAGTAAAAAAGAAAAAAAAAAATTAATCAGTTAATCTCATAATCATTTCGTATTCTTGTGGATAAATGATTAGTTATGATCATTATTACGGATTTGTATAGGCCTATACTGAAGACTGTCTATGAAGACGGTTTACTGTACTGCATCATATTAGCTGAAAGGAAAAGTGTATATTATCAATTAATCTCATCATTTTGACCAATTGTCTATTACAATATCCTACACCGCAATATCCTGCCGGAAAGTTAAAATGCAGATTATCACCTACCATCACAGCATCTTGTATTGCATCATCACATATGTGGATATTTTCATAAACACATAAAAAGGGACATATTTTCAACAAGCAACATGGAATTCTATATCCCGAACATGTAAATATTATGAATATTATCCTGAACACTACAACCAGTACAGACGCACACACACACACGCACACACACAAACACACACACACACACACACACACACACACACACACACGAACACACACACACACACACACACACACAATCACACACACAATCACACACACAACCACACACACACACAATCACACACACACACAAACAATCGCACACACAAACACACACACACAATCACACACACAATCACACACAACCACACACACACACACAAACAATCACACACACAAACACACACACACAATCACACACACACACACAAACAATCACACACACAAACACACACACACAATCACACACACAACCACACACACACAAATCACACACACAATCACACACACTACACACACACAAACACACACACACAATCACACACACAACCACACACACACACACAATCACACCACACACAAACAATCACACACACAAACACACAGACACAATCACACACACAATCACACACACAACCACAACACACACAATCACACACACACACAAACAATCACACACACAAACACACACACACAATCACACACACAATCACACACACAACCACACACACACACAATCACACACACACACAAAAATAATCACACACACAACCACACACACACACAATCACACACACACACACACACACACACACAACCACACACACACACAATCACACACACACACACAAACAATCACACACAACACAATCAACACACACTACCAACACACACACACACAACACACACACACAATCACACACACAAACACACACACACACACACACACACACACACACACACACAGCATGACTACAACATTACCTCCTGTTCGAGGGTCTGCGTGAACGTTCGATAGGGATCCGAATGCGAATCTGCTAATTCCGTCGAGTAATTCATGTTGCTGATTTTAAACTTGGATTCTATGGCATTCAGAACTGAAATGGAAGAAGGAGAAGAAGAATTACAAAAAAAGAAAAAAAGAAAAAAAAAAGGAAATTGTTTTCATGAGTTGATCTGGTGAAAATTGTGGATGTGTGTCAGCGTTTATATCTATCTTGTCTTTATCTATTTCATTTGTCTGTCTATTTATATCTGTCTATCTTAGTTTATTCATATTTATTTATCTATGTTTTTATCTATATCTATCTATCTATCTGTTTATATCTATTTATTTATCTGTTTATTTAAATTTATTTACCTATGTTTATTTTTTTTCTATCTATCTATCTATCTTTATCTATATCTATTCATCAATCTTTTTATTTATATCTATCTGTTTACTTACACCTACTTATATATCTATCCATCTTTATCTATATCTATTCATCAATCTTTTTATTTATATCTATCTGTTTACTTACGCCTACTTATATATCTATCCATCTTGTCTTTCCTTTTCTCTCTCTCTCAATCATTCTACCTACCTATCTATCTATCTATCTATATATATATATATATCTATCTATCTATCTATCTATCCATCCATCTATCTATCGATCTATCTATCCATCTATCTATCTATCTATCTATCTCCCTATCTATCTATCTATCTACCTGTCTATTCACCAAAAGACCGAACTAAGCAACAACAAAAACAAAAAACAAAACAAGTAAATTCCTCACACAGAGACCGAACTAAGCAACAAGAAAAACAAAAAACAAAACAAGTAAATCCCTCACATAGAGACCGAACTAAGCAACAAGAGAAACAAAAAACAAAACAAGTAAATCCCTCACATAGCGGTGGTTCGGGCGGTGACTTCTGGCTGCTCGGGCCGGGCACGGCGGGCACTCCGCCTTTGGCCCCGCCCTGGGCTGTTGGAGGAGGAGGAGACGGAGATTAATTCGGGTGTTGGAGGAGGAGATGGAGATTAATTAGGGTTTGGGGGAGACGGAGATTAATTCTGGTGTTGGAGGAGGAGACGGAGATTAATTCTGGTGTTGGAGGAGGAGGAGATTAATTCTGGTGTTGGGGGAGGAGGAGATTAATTCTGGTGTTGGAGGAGGAGACGGAGATTAATTCTGGTGTTGGAGGAGGAGGAGATTAATTCTGGTGTTGGGGGAGGAGGAGATTAATTCTGGTGTTGGAGGAGGAGACGGAGATTAATTCTGGTGTTGGAGGAGGAGACGGAGATTAATTCTGGTGTTGGAGGAGGAGGAGATTAATTCTGGTGTTGGGGGAGGAGGAGATTAATTCTGGTGTTGGAGGAGGAGGAGATTAATTCGGGTGTTGGGGGAGGAGACGGAGATTAATTAGGGTGTTGGAGGAGGAGACGGAGATTAATTAGGGTGTTGGAGGAGGAGACGGAGATTAATTCGGGTGTTGGGGGAGGAGGAGATTAATTCTGGTGTTGGGGGAGGAGAAGACGGAGATTAATTAGGGTTTTGGGGAGGAGGAGATTAATTCGGGTGTTGGGGGAGATGGAGATTAATTAGGGTTTGGGGGAAGAAAATAGAGGGGATTAATTAAGGTGATGGAGATAGAAATGAATTAGGATGTTGGAGAAGATGGAGATTAATTAAGGTGTTGGAGATGGAGGTTAATTAAAGTGTTGGAGGTGATTCATTAAGGTGTTGGAGGAGATTCTATAAGGTGTTGGAGGAGATTAATTAAGGTGTTGGAGAAACCGGAGGAGACTAATTAAAGTGTTGGAGAAGATTAATTAAGATAACTCAAGTTGTCGCAAGTGAAAACAGAGAAAAATTAATTATGATAACAATGCAATCGACAACAGAACCCCCCCCCCCCCCCAAAAAAAAAAAAATAAAAAGAAAAAATAAATAAAATAAAATAATAACAATTAGACATATAAACAATAACAACAAACAAACAAACAAACAATAATAAAAAAAACTCAACAATAACAAAACCAAACCCCAACCCAAACCCAACCCCCAACCAAAACCAAACCCAAACAAAAACAACCACAACAACCACAACCACAACAAAAACCAAAACCAAAACCAAAACCAAACCAAACCATCCACCGCCATCTACTCACAACTATACATCCCCGCGGCGATGACGGAGCCGGTGAGGACCAAGATGGCGGCGCAGAACAGCAGGCACTTCCGTCCGCCCTTCTCGCCCTCGTTGTGTGTCACCTCCAGGTTCTTCCCTCTGCGGGGGGGAAGGAGGGTGGTGAGGGGTGGTGGTGAGGGGGGGGAGGGGGGGGAGGGGGGGAGGGGTGGTGAGGGGTGGTGAGGGATGGTGGTGAGGGGGGAGGGGTGAGGGATGGTGGTGGTGAGGGGGGGGTGATGGATGGTGGTGAGGGATGGTGGTGAGGGGTGGTGGTGAGGGGTGGTGGTGAGGGGGGGAGGGGTGAGGGATGGTGGTGGTGGGGGGGGGGTGATGGATGGTGGTGAGGGATGGTGGTGAGGGGTGGTGGTGAGGGGTGGTGGTGAGGGGGGAGGGGTGAGGGATGGTGGTGGTGGGGGGGGTGATGGATGGTGGTGAGGGGTGGTGGTGAGGGGTGGTGGTGAGGGGGGAGGGGTGAGGGATGGTGGTGGTGGGGGGGGGTGATGGATGGTGGTGAGGGATGGTGGTGAGGGGTGAGGGGGGTGATGGTGGTGGGGGATGGTGAGGAGGGGTGGTGAGGGGAGGGGAGGAGGGATGGTGGTGGTGATGGTGAGGGGTAGGGGTCATGCGGAGTGGTCGTGGTGATGGTAGTGATGGTGATGATAATGATAGTAGTGGTGATGGTGGTAGTGATGGTGATGATAGAGTGGTGATGGTGGTGGTGGTGATAATGATAGTGGTGATGGTGGTAGTGGTGGTGATGATGGCAATGGTAAGGAGGGTTGTGATGGAGATGAGAATATGAGGATGGTGATGGTAGTGAAGGTGATACTGGTTATGAGGATGGTGAGTGAGGCAGTTAAGGATGGTGGTAATTATGATGCAGTTTATATTATGATGATGATGATGATGATGATAGTGGTGGTGGTGGTGATGATGATGATGATGATGATGATGGTGATGGTGATGGTGGTGGTGATGATGATGATGGTGATGAGGATGATGGTGATGATGATGGTGATGATGATGATGATGATGGTGGTGATGAGGATGATGGTGATGATGATGGTGATGATGGTGGTGGTGGTGATGGTAGTGATGGTGATGATGATGGTGATGAGGATGATGGTGATGATGATGGTGATGGTGATGATGATGATGGTGGTGGTGATGATGATGATGGTGATGTTGATGGTGATGATGATGGTGATGATGATGATGGTGATGATGATGGTGATGATGATGATGATGATGGTGGTGGTGATGATGATGGTGATGGTGGTGATGGTGGTGATGATGATGATGGTGGTGGTGATGATGGTGATGATGGTGATGATGATGATGATGGTGATGATGATGGTGATGATGGTGATGATGATGATGGTGATGGTGATGATGATGATGATGATGATGATGATGGTGATGGTGATGATGATGGTCACTTCTTAAGATTTTTTTCCTAGAATTTTACTTTCAATAACTAGAAAATTAAATATTTATACTGAAATAATTACTTCATTCAAAAAAACTATAAGGTAAGAAGCGGGAAAAAAAAGTTTATAATCATTAGGTATATATTTTTTATTCTAAATTTACTTGTATCTGGATCTATCAGTCTCTCTATCTATCTATATCTATTTGTCTGTCTATCTAATAACTATTTATCTATCTATCTATCTATCTATCTATCTATCTGTCTGTCTCCCTGTCTGCCTGTTTGTCTATATGTATTTATTACATTTGTTCTTTACTTAGCAATTATTAACTTATATGAATATCAACAAACTTTTTATTTATTTAATTATTAAGAACACAAGCTTTAAACTTTTAAAATATAAATGAAAAATCAACGAGGAAATGGCCGAACCTACGAGAAACCACGTGATACCGCGAGAAACTGCGTGAAATTACGAGAAACTGCGTGGAACTACGAGAAAATGGGTGGAACTACGAGAGAGTGCGAGAAGCAACGACAAAATACGTGAAACTGCGAGAAAATGCGTGTAACTAAGGGAAAATGTGATAATTTTGGGAATAATGATAATAATAATGATAATGATAATAATAATAATAATAATAATAATAATAATAATAATAATAGTAATAGTAATAGTAATAGTAATAGTAATAATTCATTTAGTTTTTTCTTTTATTTTCGGGTATTTCAAAAAAAAAAAAACGAAATGACTTTCACGACGAAAAGAGTAGTTATATAAATCGTATTTTAATTCGTAATGATAAAACAATACCGATAATAATAATAAAAAAAAAAAATTGTAATAATGATGATAATTAAAAATAATAAAAAAATAATTGTAATAATGATGATAATTAATAATAATAATAATAATAATAATAATAATAATAATAATAATAATAATAATAATGATAATAATAATTTTATTATTATTGATATTAATATTAATATTAATAAAATCATTATTATTTTCATCATTATTATTATCTTTACTACTATTTATATCACCATCATTCTAAGTATCATTATTATTATTATCATCATTATCATTATCATTACCATCACTATCATTATCATCATTTCTATCATAATCTTCCAACTAACTAAGAAATCAAAAGCAAAGATTCGACAAGATAACAAAAACAGAAAGTATATATATATAAATATATATATATATATATATATATATATTTTTTTTTTTTTTTTTTTTTATTATTATTATTACTAAAAATAAAATAAAATCAATGCGACCTTCACCGGTAGATGTCATGCGGAGTTAGTTCTGCTGGGATGAGCATTTTTTTTTTGTCATATTTAACCAGACTTTGTGGTATGATTTCTCGTTTTCTCTTTCTCTCATCCTGGCTCTCTTACTCTTTCTCTACCTCTCTCTCTCTGTATCTCTGTATCTCTCTATCTCTCTATCTCTCTATCTCTCTATCTCTCTATCTCTCTATCTATCTATCTATCTATCTATCTATATATATCTAGCTAGCTAGCTAGCTAGCTAGCTAGCTAGATATCTATCTTTCTCTCTCTCTCTCTCCTCCTCTCTATCTTTATCTCTCTATCTATATCTACCTCTATTTATCCCTATCTATCTCTATCTCTCTTTCTCTCTCCCTTCCTCTCTTTCTCTCCCTCTATCTCTCTCTCTCCCAATCTCTTATCTTCTCTTCTCTTCTCTTCTCTTCTCTTCTCTTCTCTTCTCTTCTCTTCTCTTCTCTTCTCTTCTCTTCTCTTCTCTTCTCTGCTCTTCTCTTTTCTCTCCTCCCCTCCCTCTCTCTCTATCCTCTCTCTCTCTCTCTGTCATATCTCTCTCTCTCTCTCTGTCTCTCTCTCTCTCTCTCTCTCTCTCTCTCTCTCTCTCTCTCTCTCTCTCTCTCTCTCTCTCTCTCTCTCTCTCTCTCTCTCTCTCTCTCTCTCTCTCTCTTCGTCCCTTCTTCTTTCTCTATCCGCTTTCTCTCCCTCTCTTTTCTCTCTCTCTCCCTCTCTTTTTCTCTCTCTCTCCCTCTTTTCTCTCTCTCTCTCCCTCTCTTTTCTCTCTCTCTCTCCCTCTCTTTTCTCTCCCTCTCTCCCTCTCTTGTCTCTCTCTCTCCCTCTCTTTTCTCTCTCTCTCTCCCTCTCTTTTCTCTCTCTCTCTCCCTCTCCTTTCTCTCTCTCTCCCTCTCTTTTCTCTCTCTCTCCCTCTCTTTTTTCTCTCTCTCTCCCTCTCTTTTCTCTCTCTCTCTCCCTCTCTTTTTTTTCTCTCTCTCTCCCTCTCTTTTCTCTCTCACTCCCTCTCTTTTTTTTCTCTCTCCCTCTCCTTTCTCTCTCTCTCCCTCTCTTTTCTCTCTCTCTCGCTCTCTCTTTTCTTTCTCCTTTCATCTCTCTTTCTCTCTCTTTTCTTTCTCCTTCCCCCCTCTCTCTCTCTTTTCTCTCTCCTTCCCTCTCTTTATCTTTTCTCTCTCTTTCCCTCCCTCTCTCTATATTATATTTCACTCTCTCCTTCCCTCCCTCTCTTCTTATTATCTTTCTCTCTCTCCTTCCCTCCCTCTCTCTCTATCTTTCTCTCTCTCCTTCCCTCCCTCTCTCTCCATTATCTTTCTCTCTCTCTCTCCTTCCCTCCCTCTCTCTCTATTATCTTTCTCTCTCTCCTTCCCTCCCTCTCTCTCTTTTATCTATCTCTCTCTCCTTCCCTCCCTCTCTCTATATTATCTTTCTCTCTCTCCTTCCCTCCCTCTCTCTCTATTATCTTTCTCTCTCTCCTTCCCTTCCTCTCTCTCTATCCTCTCCTTCTCTTTCTCTCTCTCTCTCTCTTACCTCTCTATTCTCTCCAGTCTCTCTCTCTCCATCTTCTCTATCCGGATGTCGTCGTAAGACCCGGTCACGTGATCAGGTTTGCCGGTCTCCAGGATGAACTTGACCCGATGACCTCCGAGGGACTTTTGGGTCATCCCGATCGGCCCGTCGGGAGAGCTATTGGGTTGGGGGGGAGGTGGTAGGGGTAGGGGGTTGACAGGGATCGGGGGGTGGGGGGTGTTGGAGGGAAGGGGAGGGGCGAGGGGGGAAGGGGAGGGGTGAGGAGGGAGAGTGGTGGGGGGTAAGGGGTAGGGGAGAAGGGGAGAAGGTTGGGGGGTGGAGGGGTGGAGTAAATGATGGAAGGGGGGGAGGGAGTTACATTAGAGGGGGGTTGGAGGGAGTTAAGGGAGGGAGGGGGGGAAGGAAAGGGGGAAGGACGGGCAAAAGAGCGGAAATAAAGAAAAATGATAAGAAAAAATAAAGGATAGAAGTGGCAGAAGAAAAAAACAGAAGAATGACGTCATCCGAAAGGAGGAATAAGGAAGAAGTGAAATAAAGAAGCAAATGACAAGGAAGAAAAAAAAAGGGGGGGGAGGAGGGGGAGGAAAGGGTTTGTGAAATAAATTAATTAACATACTGTGAGAGAAATGTATTGGATACAGTGAAATAAATACTCTACAATGCATAGAAAAGAACAATACAGCTGTAGGTCCAAATATCAAGGAAAAAATACATAATACAAAAACTATTGCAGAAAATACAACAGAAAAAAAAATAACTACAATGCTAAAACAAAGCGATCTATTGAAATTGATAAACTCCTCCATAATGGCGGTTTTGGCTACTTTTACTCATATTGTTCCAAAATTGGCTACAGTATTTGGCTACATTTGGCTACTTTAAGTCTATTGCACTTTTCACTATGGCCCAACTACAAAAAAATTAGTCTGCTTGTTCTGTTTCGGGTGTACGGACTGCAGTTAAGTGAATCAGTAAGTAATTTATCTCTCTCTCTCTCTCTCTCTCTCTCTCTCTCTCTCTCTCTCTCTCTCTCTCTCTCTCTCTCTCTCTCTCTCTCTCTCTCTCTCTCTCTCTTATCGTCCGACATTCTCTTCCTCCTCCTCCTCCTTCAGCACCCCTTCGCCTTTTCTTCCCTCCCCCCTCCCTCCCTCCCTCCTCCCTCCTCCCTCCTCCCTCCCTCCCTCCCTCCCTCCCTCCCTCCCTCCCTCCCTCCCTCCCTCCCTCCCTCCCTCCCTCCCTCCCTCCCTCCCTCCCTCCTCTCCCCATCCTCCCCTCCACCTACCTGACGAAGCGGTGCGTGTCCATGGGCACGTAGGAGTCGTCGTAGGGGTCCGAGAAGCGCGTCCGGTGGTACCCGTTGAGCGCCGCGGCCGCGTTGGCCCCCGTCGCCGCCGCCGCCGCCGCCGCGTTGGCCGCCGCGTTCTGCTGGAGGCCGAGGTTGACCATCTCCATGTTGATGGTGGTCGAGGACGGGCTCTTCTTGAGGATGCCCTTGCGCACCGAGGACACCGAGCTGCGCTGGCTCAGGTTGCCCGAGCGGTGGCTCACGGGCGAGTGCCGCGGGGACGGCTGCGGGCTCATCCTGGAGGGGGAAGGGCATGTCAGTGGGGGGCGTAGCCGGGGGAGGGAAGGGGCTGGGGACTCATCCTGGGGAGGGAGGGGGACGTCAGCTGGGGAGGGACTCATCCTGGGGAGGGACTCATCCTGGGGAGGGAAGGGGACGTCAGCTGGGGAGGGACTCATCCTGGGGAGGGAAGGGGACGTCAGCTGGGGAGGGACTCATCCCGGGGAAATTTAAGGAACTCTTCCTACAGTGGAGGAGGTGGCTGGAGGCTCATCCTAAGAAGGAGTGTGTGTGTGTGGAGGGGGGGGGGTCCGCTGGGATAGCCATAGGGAATTTACGGGTTAATTTCAAGAAGGGGACCTATTATATAAAATGGGAGTTACATTTTTTTTTTTTTTTTTTTGGGGGGGGGGCGTGTGACTGGACAGGATCTACGTACGTCCACATCTGTCTAGAACAAAATGTACATAATTCATATCCAAACTTGTCTTCCCAGTTTGAATCCCTCTGATCTGAAGGAGAGTGAAGGTCAGGGCAAATCCCGCCTGCATTTATCTACAAAATCATCTGCAAACCCATCAATTCCCCCCCCCCCCGCCCCCCCGACCTCGCGCGGAGGCGAGCGACGCACCTGAAGCTGAGCCGCGGCGAGTGCAGGGGGCTGGGCTCTGGCGACGACCTGGTGGAGACGCTAGAGGTGGCGTCTCCTCTGCCGCCCTCGTCGTCCTCGTCGTCGTTGAAGAAGGTCGGGTTCACCACGCCGGGGTCGTCGTTGTCGTCGTCGATCTTGTCCTCGCCGGGCATAATGTCGTCCTTGTCGTCGTCCGAGTCGTCGCAGCCCAGGCGGAACTTCCCGGTCTTCACTCGGCCGTTGGCCACGAGCCCGCTGTGGTTCTCCAGAGCTTTCTTGGCGTCGCTGTGGTTCCTCTCCTCATCCTTGTGGTTCTTGTGGTTCCTCTCCAGGTTCTGCTGGTTCTGGAGGAGCGTGTCGAGGTTGTCCTCGCCGCCGCCGCCTCCTCCCGCGTCGGAGGGGTTGCCGGGGTCCTTGTGCTCGGCCTCCCGCTCCTTCTTCCGCTTGCTCTTGCTCTTGCTCTTGCCGACGAGGGCGAGGCCGTCGTGCGCGTCGGGGAGGTCGTCGTCGTCCTCGTCGTTGCTGTCCACGACGGCTGTGTTCTCGTTCTCGTCCGTCAGCGACTTGCTGTCGTCCTTCTGGCGCTGGTTGATTGAGGCGAGGAATGCCTGGCGGGAGAAGGGCGGCGTTAGTCAAAGCAAACCTTTGATTGAACAACGTTTAGTCTTAACGAAGGACAAATTCATAACTTTAATCAACCCCTTTAACCGGGATGACACGAATGACATGCCACGTCCACGGCGAATTCATTTTATTACTGATTCACACGCAGATCGCTCCACTAATGCTGAGTCAACAAGCCCTTTATAGTCCTTCTTACCTCACCTGTTTACCCTTTTCCTTGCTTTTCGAAAAGATTCAGTCTTCTCATATATGGCCACTAGTATCTTTACACCACTATAATAAGCTCAACATCGATAATAATGAGGACAGTATCGATAACAACAGCATCAGAAAAAAAAAAAAAAAAATCCCCCAGAAATTTCAAGGAATACGGTTATCATCACTAATAACAACAAAATAAAATAGATTGATCACAACAATGGCACTTATAATAAAAACAGTAATAAAAACAAAACTGATAGCAGCAACAAATGAACAGCAAAACGATTTAGCAAAGAAACAATAAATCTAATCCCCATAATTTCTTCACATAAAATGCGTTACATGAATCTATCACAAGACGAAACACAGTGGAAGAGAGAGAATGAATATTCTAATTCAATCTTCAGTATGTAAATGAGGAGTGATATGTTGAAGGCCTACGTCTCAGAGCGTTGATAATAATAACAATGACAACAATAACGATAATAACAATGATAAAGATGCCAATAAAAACAATAATATTGATAACAATAATGATAATCATAACAATATCAACTATAATAATGGTTATCATTATTACTACAACAACAATAATAATAATAATAATAATAATAATTATTATTATTATTATTATTATTATTATTATTATTATTATTATTATTATCATTATTATCATCATCATCATTATTATAATTTTATAATAATAATAGTAATGATAATAATAATAACAATAATAATAATAATAATAATAATAATAATAAAAATAATAATAGCAATAACATTAATAATGCTAGTAGTAGTGGTA
The DNA here is from genome assembly GCF_019202785.1 of Penaeus chinensis. Classification (NCBI taxonomy): domain Eukaryota; kingdom Metazoa; phylum Arthropoda; class Malacostraca; order Decapoda; family Penaeidae; genus Penaeus; species Penaeus chinensis. Next base: position 13,321,586 of record NC_061844.1, read on the forward strand.
GTAATTATTATAATTATAATAATCATAATAATAATAATAATAATAATACTAATAACAATATTGATCACAAGAAATAACAATAATGATGATGTGTGTATGTATATATATGTATATATATAGCTATACAGATATATAGATATGTATATGTATATGTATATGAATATGTATATCTATATGTATATGTATATGTGTGTGTGTGTGTGTGTGTGTGTGTGTGTGTGTGTGTGTGTGTGTGTGTGTGTGTGTGTGTGTGTGTGTGTGTGTGTGTGTGTGTGTGTGTACTTATATATATAAATATATATATGAATAAACATACATATATGTGCATGTGTGCATATATATATACATACATATATATATATATATATATATATATATATACATATAGTTCTAGTTATAGTTTACGTTAGCATCACAAAAGGCTTTAAAATACCTGACAGTGTTCCCAGAACAATCACTTATAACTCGACCCACATTTTGGTAACAATGTTCCTAAATTTGATTGGAACAATTGTTATTATCACTTTCCACTATTCACTCACCGATAACACATCCATTGTAACGCCTTCGACAGATATTTCATCCCAAGTAACCTATCCCAACACCCGGTAACGTTTGGTAACACACGATATGTGAACAATGAAGCCCGCGACTGTAACGCCAGGTAACCGTGTTAAAAAGTGCTCTGTAATGCCTCCTAACCCGCGCTCTGTAACGTTGCTATCCTGTACCGCGATATCGGAAGCAAGTTGGTGTGGTTATGTCACAGCTGATAAGGACTGGATGGACTGTGGGGAAGGGGAGAGGGGGGGGGGGTGAGAGAGGAAAGTCACACGTGGGCAAATGTACGTGCACATTTATAAGGATGGGTATAGGTAATGTACATGCATATATACATACATATATACACTTACACAGACAGAGACATAGATATATGTGTGTGTGTGTGTGTGTGTGTGTGTGTGTGTGTGTGTGTGTGTGTGTGTGTGTGTGTGTGTGTGTGTGTGTGTGTGTGTGTGTGTGTGTGTGTGCGCATAATTACACACACACACATACATACATGCATACACATTTATATATATATGTATATATATATTTGTGTATGTATTTATGTATATATGTATGTACGCATACAACATACACACATATATACATATATACACGAATGCGTGTGATCATAACGAGAGCAGAACGAGCCAAGAGCAAAGCAGAAACAAACAAACAAACAAACCCTCCGGCGGCAGAGCCCACACGCACAGTAACACACAAACGCCCCTCAAAAGCAGAGGCAAAAAGAAAAAAAGAAAAAAAGAAAAAAAAATCGGGACAATAACCAAAAATCGACAGAAACGAAAAAGAGCAACAACAACAACACATCGGGATCACTCGCGCATTGTTATGTTAGCCCCCCCTCTGCCCCCCCCCCTCTGGCCTCCCACTGGACCCCTCCCTTCCCCTTCCCATCCCTTTCCTTCTCTCTCCTTTCCTCCTCTTCTCCTCTTCTCCTCTTCTCCTCCCTCTCTCCTCCCTCTCTCCTCCCTTTCCTTCTCTCTCCTCTTCTCCTCTTCTCCTCTTCTCCTCCCTCTCTCCTCATTTCCTTCTCTCTCCTCCCTTTCCTTTCCTCCTCTTCTAATCCCTCTCTCCTCTTCTCCTCCCTCTCTCCCTTCCCGTCCCTCTCCTCACTTTCTTCCTCTTCTTTCCTTCCTCCTCTTCCCCTCCCCCTTTCTTCTCCGCTCCTTCTCTCATCCCTCCCTTCTCTCTCCTCTTCCTCTTCCTCTTTCTCTCCCTTCTTCCCAATCTCCTCCTCTTTTACCCTCTTTTCACCTTCTCTTCTTTCTCTTCTCTTCCTCTTTCGCACCTCTTCCCCTTCTCCTCCTCTTTCGCACCTCTTCCCCTTTTCCCCTTTCCCTCTCCCCCTCCCCCGTCACCTATCCCCCCCCTCTCCCCTTCCCCGTGTGCATGTCACGTGATTCACGATCATTTTGCTCTCCCAGACCGGAAGTGACGTCATGCCCTACCTTCCCCTCTTTCCCTTCCTCTCTCGGTCGCTCACTCCATTCCGCTCTCTTCCTCCCTTCCTCTTCTTTCTGTCTTTATTTCTTAATCTTTTTCTCTTCTTCTTCCTCTCCTGTCTCTCTCTCTCTTTCTTTCTCTTTCTCTTTCTCTTTTTTTCTCTCTCTCTCTTTCTCTCTCTCTCTCTCTCTCTCTCTCTCTCTCTCTCTCTCTCTCTCTCTCTCTCTCTCTCTCTCTCTCTCTCTCTCTCTCTCTCTCCCTCTCTCTCTCTCTGATAATAATGACATTAATAATAGTGATAATAATAATAGTAATAATAATAATATTAATTATCACAATAATAACAATAATAACAATAACAACAATAATATCAATAACAATATTATTAATAATAACAGC
>NC_061844.1:13328519-13336019 GCF_019202785.1 Penaeus chinensis
TTCTGGCTCCCTACCTTTCCCTCCATTTCCTCTCACTCCCTTTCCCTCCCTTTCCTCCCACTCCTTTTCCCTCCCTCTTTCTGGCTCCCTACCTTTCCCTCCCTTTCCTCCCACTCCCCTTTCCTCCCTCCCTTTCCCTCCCTCTTCCTGGCTCCCTCCCTCATCTCCCTTCCACCGTCGCGCGAAGGAAGCCAGGAAGAGTTCACTCAACCCGTGGGACTGACCATGTGTCGCCCTCACTCTGCATACGAACTAACACACACTTACACAAGCACACGCACCGACATACACATGCAGGTGTACACGGGCAGAGATGTGCATGCAGACATACGGGTATAGATATACACTTACACGCTCACACATGCAGACATATGGGTCTAGATTTACACTTACAAGCTCACACATGCAGACATACGGGTATAGATATATACTTTCAAGCTTACACACATACAGACAAATCTGTACTGTACAAGTACTGAGATGCACATGCAGACATACAGGTGCTGAGATACACATGTAGAAATGCACACGTAGACATACAAATACGGACAGCGGACATGCCGTTACAGATTCAAAGTACAGGTAGGCGAATACGTACATACAAAAAGGAGATTGCACATATATGCATTCATGCATAATACATACTTACATACATACATACATACATACATACATACATACATACATACATACATACATACATACATACATACATACACACACACACACACATACACATACACACATACATACACACACACAAACACACAAAGCTACAGACACAGACAAACGTAAACACAACAATGGACAAAAGGAAGGGAAACAGAACGGACAAAGGCACAGAGAAAAACAACAGTATCCACACATACCCTCACACCCACACCGACACTCATACCCACAGACACACAGACACTCTCGCAAGCACGCATAAATTCCCGGCCAAGGTTCGTCTAAGCGCCTACGTCATCGTTCGTGATGAACTGAGACGTCTCTCGTGGGTGTTTCAAGATGGCGGTCGTCAGGAGGGACCAAGCATGTAAAGAGGGAGATAATATCTATTTCTCTTCCTCTCTCGTCATTCCTCATCTATTCTTAGCAGGTGACGGAGGAAAGAGACAAAAATTATAAATTGTTAAGGAAAAGCAAAAAAAAAAAAAAAAAACGGTGATGTAATTAAGCAAACACGGTGTATTTGTGCGCATGTGGAGAGCGGCTGAGCATGCGCAGTGGAGTGTCAGTCATTTGTTTTCGCGAGGTTACAAAATCACGGCTCATTAATCTTTTTCTTTTAATCTCTCCTGCACTCCATCACAAAAACATAGTAATTGTGATAAGAATAAGAACATTTAAAGAAAATATGCCAGTTAACAGCAGCGCATTATGAAAGATGATTATATGAATGATAAAACAATTACAATGAGAATAATGGTTTAATGGCTGCACCTAAAATAATGTTTGCCACAAATTGAGCGCCTATTGTACATGTCATTACAATAATATAGATTAGGTATGCATTAAATCAAATAGATAGATAGGTGGACATAGCAAGAGAGAGATAAAGAGAGAGAGAGAGAGAGAGAGAGAGAGAGAGAGAGAGAGAGAGAGAGAGAGAGAGAGAGAGAGAGAGAGAGAGAGAGAGAGAGATAGAGAGAGAGGGAGAGAGGGGGGGGGGGGTATAGGGTGAGGGAGAGAGAGGGCGAATCACAAAATATTAAACATTCTAGTCAAAATATCAAATACAACACCATAAACTATTTCACAATATATATTTCGAGATGATGTCATGATTTATTTTAGTCATGAGATAGTCATGATTTTTCACACACACACACACACACACACACACACACACACACACACACACACACACACGCACGCACGCACACACACACACACACACACACACGCACACACACACACACACACACACACACACACACACACACACACACACACACACACGCACTCGCACACACACACACACACACACACACACATAGTTAGAAAGGCAGATAGACAGACAGATAGTTTGAGAGCGAAATAGAAACACATAGAATCTGTCTCCATATACCACTACAAAAAAACACACTACAAAGAAACAAAATCTAGTACGTACAGAACCTTAATCCAACAAAAAAAATCCCCCACAAACACAAACAAAAACAAACAACCACACAAACAAAAACAAACCTCTAAACAAACAAAAACAAAACACTAAACAAAAACAAAAACAAACACAAACAAAACCAAAACAAAACAAACAATACAAACCACACAAACAAAAACAAACACAAACAAAACAACCAAACTTCTTCCGAATGCCTAAGGAGAGACGAACCAAGCGTCTTCAAGAAAAAGGATATTCCGGGAGCGATGATGACGTCACCGCCCGGCCCGGCTCCCTCTTCTGCGCCGCCGATGAGGGAGCGCGGAGACCGAAGGGGGGGGGGGGGGGCCTTCGGTGTCCGGCTCCTTCGGTCTTTCGGTCTCTCTTGAGGGTGTTTGTTTGGGCCCTTGTTGGTTTTATTAGGGGAGGGAAGGGTTCTTCTCGTTTTTTTTTCTCTCGCTTTTTTCGTATTTTTTGTTTCCTATTTTTTTCGTTTTTTTTTTTTTTTAGTTTTTTTGTGTAATTTAATGTGATTTTTTTCTTTCTTTTTTTCGTTTTTTTGGGGGGAGGGGGCGTGTTTTGTTTTTTTCGATTTTTGGGTATTTCAGTCTCTCTCTCTCTCTCTCTCTCTCTCTCTCTCTCTCTCTCTCTCTCTCTCTCTCTCTCTCTCTCTCTCTCTCTCTCTCGTCCTATTTTCTTTCTCTCTTCCTCCTCCTCGCTACACATGAAGAAAAAAATAATAAGTGAATCAACAAATATATAGAAAAAAAAACTAAAAAGAATTATTAAGATTTTAATATTGGAATTTTCGTTAACTAGAAAGAGACGAGATATAAAAATAAAGGTCAATAATAACTAGACCAAAATAAAAAGCATGATAAAATGAGATTAAATTTTGAGCCTAGTTAGAAGTGAATGTGAAAATGAATTCACTATCAGCCATCCTTAGAAACAAAATGAAGTCACGTGTCATCAATTGAGACTCGGGGAAGGAAGAAAACGACAAGAACGAAATTACAAGAGAATAAAATAAATAAATAAACATTAATAAATTAGGAGGAGTGGGGAAAAAAGAGATAATTAAGAAGTTAGGGATTGAGAAAAATGAAAAAAGAGAAACCATGAGTGAAGGCATTCGTAGAAGGAAGAGGTTCCCTCCTTGAGGCGGCGGTGGGAGTAGCGTCCTAAACCTTGCTCCTCTCTCACTGGCCTTGACCTTGACTTGCCGCAAACACCTGACGGCAGCGCACGTAAATAACATTGAATTCTCTCTATTTCTCTCTCTCTCTCTCTCTCTCTCTCTCTCTCTCTCTCTCTCTCTCTCTCTCTCTCTCTCTCTCTCTCTCTCTCTCTCTCTCTCTCGCATGTGAAAGAAGGAACCTGTTGATTTTATGTTGTGTTTTTTTGAGAAGCGAGGCGGGGGAGAGGAGGGAAGAGAAAAGAAAAGGATTTAAGAATGAAGGTCTGAGAGAGAGAGAGAGAGAGAGAGAGAGAGAGAGAGAGAGAGAGAGAGAGAGAGAGAGAGAGAGAGAGAGAGAGAGAGAGAGATTGAGAGATAGAGATTGAGAGCGAGAGAGAGAGAGAGAGAGAGAGAGAGAGAGAGAGAGAGAGAGAGAGAGAGAGAGAGAGAGAGAGAGAAGAGAGAGAGAGAGAGAGAGAGAGAGAGAGAGAGAGAGAGAGAGAGAGAGAGAGAGAGATTGAGAGAGAGATTGAGAGCGAGAGAGAGAGAGAGAGAGAGAGAGAGAGAGAGAGAGAGAGAGAGAGAGAGAGAGAGAGAGAGAGAGAGAGAGAGAGAGAGATTGAGAGAGAGATTGAGAGCGAGAGAGAGAGAGAGAGAGAGAGAGAGAGAAAGAGAGAGAGAGAGAGAGAGAGCGAGAGAGAGAGAGAGAGAGAGAGAGAGAGAGAACTGGACGGACATCAAATAAGACAGGCAAACAGCTGGTCAAAGATAATACCAATAAAACGTATGAAAGATAAACACAAGACCTAAGGCTTCCAACCCTTCCATCCCTCCCCCTCCCCCCCCCCTCTCCACCTCTACCACCTTTCCCCTTCTCTTAATACACGAACCTCTGCAATGTTGAAACAAATTCCGAATTATAATTTGTTGCTGAACGAAGCATGCAATCCATAACACACACAAAAAGTCATTTCACGTTGCGCAAACAATGTCTCTGTATTTTAAATCACAGACGAAATTTGTTTTTGTTAACTTTTCAAAATATGAAGTTTCGGCGTCAAACCGATTTTTTTTTTTTTTTTTTTTTTTTTTTTTTTTACAAACTCCGTATTGCTCAACCCGAAACTGAAGTTAGTCTGACAGTTAAAAGTCGTTATATTTTAAAATTTAAACCGACTGAACACTCTCAGCGATTCGTCTAAGGCTTGTCAATTAGCGAACGGAAGGTCAAACTTGTTATTTGTCTATTCGTAACGCGTTCTTTGTCGTACGGTAATTAGTACTTCATTTCCAGTAATAAAATTTCAACATAACTTTCGTATGGAAAAAAAAAAAAAAATGCAACACGTCATCTATTCCAAATCGTTCTTGGAATGCCCGAAATACCTACACTTTCCTAGGCTGTGACATTGGAACACTTACATCATCCACAAACTCCTACCTTGTGATAATCACGTTGGACACTCACACTGTTTACACTTTTTTTTCTTTTTTACGCTGCGGCCGCCATCTTGGAACACCTTAATGATCCGCCAACCCCTATTTCGACGGCCATCTTGGAACACCCTAATGATCCAGCAAACAAAAACTCTTCGTGTCGGCCATATTGGAAAAGCCCAAAAAATCTACATTTTTCCCCTATGTTTCGATCGCCATATTGGAATACCCATGATTTAGACAAATAGTTTTGACGACCATTCCGTAGTATTATTATCACGAGAACAATTACAATAAAACCAATAGGAAAAATATCGACAACCTAGCGTCGAAAATCAACCGAAAATGGAAATTAAGTGGGTGTGATCCAATATGGCGGGAAATTTGCGCGTAAACAAAGAGAGAGAGAGAGAGAGAGAGAAACAAAAAACAAAAAAAACATCATTTGCTTCTCTGCCTGCGTACTTGCTGCACCCTGCTGTTGCAAGGCAGATAAACAGGCGTGTGGTGGGAGTGACTGGCAATTCCTTTTAACAATTGCACGCTGTTTATTACCCAACTGAAAGAAGGAGGACTGGACCACGAAGCCACGTTGACAAACAGGCGAAAATCACCCTTTTATAGTGCTTTTTTTCGTCATTTTATTTTGAATTTATCCTCTCCTTTTGTTAAAGGTTTGGCGTTGACAAGGTGTTTATATATGCTATCTGTTATTATCGTTAGGGGTACTATTATTGTTGGTTTTGGTACTGCAAAAGCTGGAGGGAGGGAGAGAATGAGAGAATGCGAGAGAGAGAACGAGAGAGAGAGAGAGAGAGAGAGAGAGAGAGAGAGAGAGAGAGAGAGAGAGAGAGAGAGAGAGAGAGAGAGAGAGAGAGAGAGAGAACGTGACAAGTATCACTACAGCTGTTTCCTTCCGAAGCACGTAGTCACACAGAAAAAGTGACAGGTGACCACTGGAAAATGTGCCTCCCTCTATTTTTCCTCTCCCTTGCTAACCTTCTTTCTCTCTTTCTTTACCCCTCTACCTCTCTTCTACTTCTTTCCCTTTTACTCTTTTTCCCACTCTCCTTCGTCCTTATCTCCTCTTCCCTTTCCCTCGTCTCTTTCTCCCTCCCTCGCCTTTTTTCCAATTTCCCTCTCATCCCTCCTTTCCTCCTGACTTCCCCTCTTCCTTCCCTCACTTATTCCCCTATTTCCCTCTCAGCCTCCTTCCCTCTCATCCTCCTTCCACACATCCTTGCCTCTCACCCCCCCCCCCCCTCCTTTCCATCCTCTCACTCATCCTTCCCCTTTCCTCCCTCCCTTTCCACCTCCTCCCCCCTCCTATCCTCCCTCCCTCCCTCCCTCCCTCTTCCCCTTCACCCCCTCCCTCGAGCCACCGAGAGCTCACGGACCCGATCGCAAGCGGTGGGATGGGGGCCCCTTGCGCGTGACTTCGGGGGCCCTTCCCTTGTTCCCTTGAAAGATTGATTTGCCCTATTCAGCGCCGTCATCATTTACAAACCAATTTACAAATTCCCTAAATCAAAACAGATCACAGAAACAGACATTAAACAAAGGAGTAAGTCATCACAATTCAAGTTTAAAAAAAAAAAAAAAATCACTCACCGACCGTCCTAACGACCAATCAAATTAGTGAACGACCTTAACGACAACTCAACATAAAAATCTAATCCACTTGAACAATTAGCTTCGCTTTTGACAACCCTTATGACGAAGAGCTCCAAGAAGACTTCGGTTTGCAAAGAAGAGTTTCGTTTGCAAAGGGAAAGAAACTCTCACGATGAACCTGCACTCGAATCTGTTTCCTTGAGGGAGGGCGGCGTCAGCTGGAGGAGGAAAAGATAGCTTTCTCCTTCTGTCATTTCGGATGACTTTTATAGTTCATCTTTATTATCATTATTACTATTATTATCTTCATCGGTGGTGGTGGTGGTGTTGCTGAAGTTCTGTTACGTGTATTTTTTTTTTTTTTTTTATTTCTATCAGTAGCAATATCATTGTTAGTATGCTTATCAGTATCATCTTTGCTATCATCATTAACATTGCTGCTACTTATTACTACAATTCTTTACCGTAAGTGTATTATCTATAGCTTTAGCAGCAACAACTACAATTATCAAGGGTGACAGCTGCATATTGCACCATTGACCACCGTCATGATTCATCGTCGTCTTCGCCAGCAGCGCTTCTAATATCACTAGTAATTGCCATAGCATTGTTGTAATATCAGAAGCTATCAGCAGTAGTAGTAGTGCTTATTATTACTGGCAGGAATGATACAAGTGGCTGTAATAGTAGTAGTTATCATAGCAATAATACATAGGTAATAACACAAACACTCGATGTAATAATAATGATACAACAAACAACGAAAATACTAGTAAAAGTGAAACAAACACAATAGAAATACACTAAGGAAACCCACAACCAATAGCAAAAACGAAAAAGAAAAAAAAAAAAAAAAAAATATAAGAAATAAATCGACTCCTAATAGCAAACAAACAAACAGAAAAACGCGAGGGCCTTCGGGTGACGTCATCCATTTCACTTACAGGATGTGCAATTATCGTACATCATTGGGGACTCCAAAGCTCTTTCGCGACCCGGAATTAGGGGATTAAGGGCGTGAAGTGTTGTTACTGGGGCCGCCGTTGCCAGGAGAGCTCTAGCACGACACGGATTTAAGGACCCGAAGACTCTAAAATGGGGACTGTGCGCTGTTTCACGAGTCGGAAATAAGGAATTCAGGCGTGTCGGTGTCAGTTTCGAC
>NC_061844.1:13341019-13343519 GCF_019202785.1 Penaeus chinensis
TTATATTCTTAAAATCTGTATAGAGGAAAATTTTGTGGGAAATAATGATTTCTCCCTTTTTATGTTTTAGTTTCCTTAGCTTTTTTTTTAAACAGTGAGTCACTAAGGTTATCGGGAAGTTCGACTCACACGAAAAAAAAAGAGAATCGGTCGCAGACATGACCGCTGGATGACGTCACTTCAATGACGTCACAGTAGAGGTATTTCAAGGAATGGCGTTATGATTTTTTTCTTTTTTTTTCTTCCGGGGTAAAAAGAAAAAAAAAAATCTCAACCTTGTATTTTTTACTTTTTTTTAAAAAAATTATTTCCCTTTATTTCTTCCTTATTCGTTCATTCCCTTATCTTTTATTTTATTTTTCGTATCTTATTTCCAGAAATAAAGATGTGTGTGAATGAGGAAACAAGACAGGGAATGATAATGAGACATGACGTAGACCAGGAAAGAAAACGTTTGAAACAAAGATAATGAGTTAAAAGGGGGGAAAGAGGGAGGGGAGAGGGGGGGGGGAAGGAGGAGAAGGAGAAAGGGGGGAGGGAGGGGGAGAGAAAAGAGAGAGAGAGGAGGAAAGGGGGGGGAGGGGGGGGGAGGAGGGAGGGAGGGAGGGAGGGAGGGAGGGAGGGAGGAGAGAAGGAGGAGGAGAGTGGAGAGAGTGAGAGAGAGAGGGAGAGAGAGAAGAGAGGAGAGGGGAAGAGAGGAGAAAAGAGAGGGAGAGAGATGAGAGAGAAGAGAGAGATGAAGAGGAGAGGAGAGGGAAAAGAGAGGAGGGAGAGACGGAGAGGGGGAGAAAGAGAGAGGAGAGGCAAAAAAAAAACAGGGAAAGGGGGGTATAAATGTGAAAAAACATGCAGATAAAAAACAATGAAATTGTTAAAGGGAACAGATTGGAGCACATTAAAATTTCTTTCACACTTATATCCAACTAAATGACTGATCTTTCTAATCGCAAATGACTAATTCATTTTTACACCTAGGCCCTATTTTTATCTTTTCTCCTTCTTCTTCTCCTACTTCTCTTTCCTTCTCAATTCCGAATAAAAGATAAGAGGAGAGAAAGAAAGAGAGACAAGAGAATGAAACACACAGGCCAAGACGGAGCGAGGGGTTGCCACTTAGCCATTTACGTGCCTCATTTACGAGTCGGAAGCCCTTTCTCACAAACAATTTTTTTTCTTTCTTTTTCTCGAAATTCTCGCTGTTCGACTTGGCCGTTAAGCTTCATTGGTCCTTCTCCATCCTCTTCTTTCTCTTGTTCTTCAGTTCCTCTTTTTCTCTTGTCTTTTACTCTTTTCTTTCTCTCGGAATTGCTTTATCAGTCTGTGTCTCTATTCTTTGTCTCTCTCTGTGTCTCTCTCTCTCTCTCTCTCTCTCTCTCTCTCTTTTCTCCTTTTCTCTCTCTCTTCTCTCCCTCTCTCTCTCTCTTTGTAAACCCGTTTCCCACAACTAAAAGAAAAAAAGAAAAAAAAAAGGAAAATGAAAATAAATTCAAAATCAGGTCAGCGAGGTGGGGAGAGAGGAGGGAGGGAGGGGGGGAGGAGGGAAGGGGGAAAGGGAGGAGGGAAGGGGGGGGAGGGAGGGAAGGGGGGGGGAGAAGGCAGAGGGGGGGGAGGAGGGGGGTTGCCGTTGTCACTTTCTCGGCTTTATTTCGGTCGTACCCCGAAGGGGGTTTTTTGGGTCGTCGAGTTCGAAAGAGGAAAGCCGGTTAGTGTTTAATTTTCTCTTTTTTGTTCGTCTTCTCTCTCTCTCTCTCTTCCTCTCTCCTCTCTCTTTATTTCCTTTTTTCCCTCCTCCACCCAAAATAATCGAAAAATTTGGGCAGACAAAAACAAATAAAAAAGAAAAAAAAACAAAAAAAAAAGTACGGGGAAAAACATAAAAGCCACGAAATTTCCCCCAAGGAAAAGGGGGGGTTGGAGGCGTTGGCAGGGAGGAGGGGGGGTTGGCAGGAGAGGGGGGAAGGGTTGGCAGGAGAGGAGGGAAGGGGTTGGCAGGAGAGGAGGGAAGGGGTTGGCCGGAGAGGAGGGGAAGGGGGTTTGGGAGAGAGGGGGAAGGCGTTGGGAGAGAGGAGGGAAGGCGTTGGGAGGAGGGAGGGGAAAGGGGTTTGGGAGGAGTTGGCGGAGAGGAGGAAAGGGGTTGGGGAAGGAGGGAGAAGGGGTTGGAGGAGTTGCGGAGAGGGGGGGAAGGCGTTGGCAGGAGTTGGCGGAGGGGGAGGGAAGGGGGGTTGGCAGGGAGGAGGGGAAGGGGTTGGCAAGGGGGGGGAGGGAAGGGGTGGCAGGAGAGGAGGGGGAAGGGGTTGGCAGGAGGGAAGGGGGAAGGGGGTTTGGGGGAGAGGAGGGAAGGGGGTTGCAGGGAGGAGGGAAAGGGGTTGGCAGGAGAGGAGGGAAGGGGTTGGCAGGAGAGGAGGGAAGCCGTTGACAGGAGAGGAGGGAAGGGTTGGCAGGAGTTGGCAGGAGAGGAGGAAGGGGTTGGCAGGAGTTGGCAGGAGAGGAGGGAAGGGGT
>NC_061844.1:13348519-13351019 GCF_019202785.1 Penaeus chinensis
ATTATCAAAATTATTGCTGTTATTACCATTATTATTATTATCATTATCATTATCATTATCATTATTATTATTATTGCTGTGATTATTGTAACTATTATTTATATTATTATCATTATTACTATCATCATTATAATTCTAACAAAAATAATAACAAACGTTATCACCATTATCAATAATAACAATAACGATATTAAAAATGATCATGATAATAACAACAATGATGATGATGATGATGATGATGATAGTAACAACAATAATAATAATAACTACAATTATAAAAACATAATGATAAAAAATAACAACAACAACAACAACAACAATGATAATAGGATAACAATGATAATAATAATTATTATAATAATAATAATAATAATAATAATAATAATAATAATATAAAGATAGGAATATTAATAACAATTATTTATTATAATGAGAAAAATAATGATAATAATAACAACAATCATAATAATTATCACTATTATTATTATGATTATTATTATTATTTCTATCATCATTATTAATAATACTAAAAACAATAATAATAATAATAACACCGTTATTATTATTATTATTATTATTATTATTATTATTATTATTATTATCATTATTATTATTATTATAACATCGCCATTAATAACAATAATAACAACAACAGTACTGATAATAAACATAACTGTGATAATGTAGGTTGATGATGATAATGCAAACGGAACTAATGCTTACTATAATTTATATAATCATAATTACGATCTCTATCATAATCTTCCTTATAAATAGCATTAGCATTAGCGTTGTTATTCACAGCAGTAATAGTAATAACAGCAACCAGTAAAATCAATAGCAGTAGCAGTAGTAGTAATATTAATAGTAGTAATATTAATAGTAGTTGCAGTAGTAATAGTAAAAGTAACAGTGGAATTAGTAGTTATAATAACAGTAGCAGTAATAGTAATAGTAATAGTAATAGTAATAGTAGTAGTAACATCATTACATCCAAGATCATTATTCATATAATTGTTACAGATATTATCCTTATTACTAGCACTATTTACTATGACCATTATTATCACTAATGTTGTTTTTTTTTCTTTTTAATCATTACTGACATTACCAATGATAATGATATGTGACAGTAATAAGAGTGATAACAAGTTTAATTCCATCGCGAATTATTGTTTTGTAGTAAACTCACTATCATCATCATATATACCAATAAATGTCAATAGCTTATCAACAATTACTATGTTGCATAATCACAAATCATAGTTATCATTACGTAATTTTGAAAAAAGAAAAGATAATTGCCTTATTCAAGATTGGTCATTAGAAGAGCCCAGATATTATACCATGCATCATTATGACTGTATTATCATCATTATATTTCTTATCATTATTCATTTTGACGTGTTATGTGTTGTTGTACATTAATACTGTTACTACTACTGATGATAATAATAATGATGATTATAATAATAATATAGTAATGACAATAACAATAATAATAATAATATAATAATAGTAATGATAATGATAATAATAATAATAATAATAATAATAATAATAATAATGATAATAATAATGATAATAAAAACAATAATAATAATAATTATCATAATAATAATAATAATAATAATAATAATAATAATAATAACAATAATAATAATAATAATAATAATAATAATGATAACAACAATAATAAAAATAATAATAACAATAATTATAACAATAATACTAATAATGATAATAATAATAATAATAATAATAATAATAATAATAATAACAACAACAATAATAATAATAATGATAAATACATAAATAAATAATGATAACAAAAGTAAAAATGATGATAATAACAACAATAATGATAATATTCACATGATGATGATGATAACGATTATGATAATTAAGATGATTAACAGCACTAAAACAATGATAATAATAATAATAATTATTATTATTATTATTATTATCATTATTATAATGATAATAGAATAATGATAATAACAATAATAATAATAATCACAAAATACAATAAAAATATTTAAAAATAACAACATAACAATTGTAATATGATGATGATGATATAATAAAAGTAGTAATAATATTTTTTTATTATTATCTTTATCTTTATCTTTATCATTATCATTACAATTAGTATATCTATTATAATCATGATCATTATTTTTATTATTATTATCATTATTATTATTACAATTATCAACTTTATTACGGTTATTATAATTTCTGTTATTTTAGTAATAACAATAATAATCATTATTACCACCATCATTGTTAATCATTATCATTTTTATTGAAATTACCTTTATCATAAAAATTGCAACAATCCTCATTATTAGTAGTAGTATCATTATTTTTACCACGATCATTAATTATTTTTGTTAGCATTATTATCATCATCATCATCACTGTTATCATGACCATCAATAAATATTTTTTGTTGTTGTTGTTGCTGTTATCTAAAGCAATAGATATGTGAATA
>NC_061844.1:13363519-13366019 GCF_019202785.1 Penaeus chinensis
AGGGAAGGAGGGAGGGTGAGAGGGTGAGAGGGTGAGAGGGAGGGAGGGTGAGAGGAGGGAAGGAGGGAGGGTGGGAGGGACTGAGAGGGAGGGAAGGAGGGAGGGTGAGAGTGAGAGGGACTGGGAGAGAGGGAAGGAGGAAGAGGGAGGGAGGGAGGGACTGAGAGGGAGGGAGGGAAGGAGGAGGGTGAGAGGGACTGAGAGGGAGGGAAGGAGGGAGGGTGAGAGGGTGAGAGGGAGGGAGGGTGAGAGGGAGGAAGGGAGGGAGGGAGGGAGGGAGGGTGAGAGGGACTGAGAGGGAGGGAAGGAGGGTGAGTGTGACTGGGAGAGAGGGAAGGAGGAAGAGGGAGGGAGGGAGGGAGGGTGAGAGGGACTACAGAGGGAGGGAAGGAGGGAAGGTGGGGGGGAGGGAGGGAGTGAGAGGGACTGGGAGAGAGGGAAGGAGGAAGAGGGAGAGAAGGAGGGAGGGTGCGAAAGGGAGGGAGGGAAGGAGAGAGGGAGGGAGGGAGGGAGAGAGAAGGAAGGAAAGAAGGAAGGAAGGAAGGAAGGAAGGAAGGAAGGAAGGAAGGAAGGAAGGAAGGAAGGAAGGAAGGAAGGAAGGAGGAAGGAAGGAAGAAAGGAAAGGGGGAGGGAAAGAAAGAAAGAAAGGAAGGAAGGAAGGCAGGAAGGAGGGAGGGAGACAGATAGATAGATGGAGAGAGAGAAGAGAGAGACAAAAACAGACAAACAGCGAGAGATAGAAAAAATGAAAAAACTTCCCACTACCCATCCATTCAAAACAAACAAATAAACAAACCCCAAGCACCAACCCCACAAAATCTAGAAATAAACAAACAAACAAATAACTACAATTAAAAAACCCCAAAAACAAAAACAAACTGAGGGAGAGCGCGATGGCATGCCGCCGGCGCGAGGACCTAACTACGCACTGGCAGTCATGGGGACCGGTTCGCGCCAGCCTTCACCCTAACTGTACCTCCTTCGGGCGCTGTCGCATTGATGTATTCGCGCTGCATGTTGATGTTGCATGCAATGGCGGGCCCACGGGTAATGTCTGATACAAAGGGGATCGCGTTCGTGACGTCAATCGAGGGTCGTTTGTATTTTAAAGACGGTCGTTTGGTCTCTGCCTTGTTTGCGCGACCTTGTTGGTGTTATTTCCTTATTGGTTTTCGTTTGTTGGTTTGTGGTTTTCATTGTTTGACTGTTTTGTTTGTCTGCTTGATTATGTCTTTATCTTTGTTTTCAATTTTGTCTCTGTCTCTCTCATTCTCTCTCCTTCCTTTGTCTCTCTCTTCTCTCTCTCCCTCTTTCCCCACCTCTCTCCTCTAATTTTTATTTAACAATTATCTTATCTCTCCCTTGTGCTACCATCCGTATCTCATGAGACCATAATTAATCACTCATTTTTTTCCACGTCCTCCTTTTATCATCATTGTCCGCATGCACACACGCGCGTTCCCTATATTTCCTGTTCGTTCCTCTGCTCAATATCTTCCAATAATATGCCTGACCTGTTTTTCATGCGTGCAATAACGCGCTCTCAATCTGGCAACACTCTAACAAGATGTCCGACAGACCCTGACTTGATAAGAGGAACTTGACTGACACCTGACATAGCAGGCTGACACCTGACACTGCGGAGTGACACTCGAAACAAGTTCAAAGATTCTAGAGGTAAATAAAAATATAATGCGTTTCCTTGCTTCCGTCTGAGGGCGTTTGGTCCTTATCGTACTCCGGCAACTCTCGATTTCGACCTTTTGGATATCGTTTGGAATGAAGAAGTTGTCGTACGTGAATGCTAACTCTTCATTTTCGGCATTTCGGCATGCAGGGCATAATGATCAATGCAGCGGATGCTTCCCTTGTAATAGTGCATCTCTTAGATATTTAGTTAGTTACATACTAATCAAGTACGGGTTTTAATTTATCAAACCAGGTCAGAAATTGGGACAGTTGTATTAAAAGCCATATTCTGTTTTCTTTTTTATCATTATTTCTCTTTCCATTTGCCATTAAAAAAAACTAATAAGAACGAAATCCGAAAAAAAATCGAAAATCACAGAAATGAAAGGTATCGTCATTTTTTCTCTCACGAAGAATTAGATAGTGAGTGTATAACTCTACGGGATTCTTTTGCACGATACACGTTTATTCCGATGTAATTTGCAATATTTCCTGCACCTTTGTCTTGTTCAGAGCCTGGAATCGCAGAAAATTACCCCTGAGCTTTGATTCAATAGAAATTCGGTATTCCCGCCAACTCAGTCTGCGTAGTGCTAGCCCAGTCATCAACCCTCCTACAATCCTGGTGCTGCAAAATATTGTTTTTATATACAACAAAAGCGCATCCTGCTCTGCTCCCAGACTGCAAGGATCCGTCAGAGTAGTATTCATATGCATTAGACATTGGAGTTTCAAGATGCTCATTTATAATTGCAAGTGCATACTGCTTAAGTACAGCGAGCGGGACACGGTCTTTTTGGGGGGGCAGTCG
>NC_061844.1:13371019-13375043 GCF_019202785.1 Penaeus chinensis
TCTTCCTCGCCCATATTTCTCATATTACTGCCTCTTTCTCTTTCACCTCTTCCTCCCTTTCCTCTCCCTCTTCCCATTTCCTTTTCTCTTCCTCTTCCTCCTACAACTTTCCCGTTATTATCTTCCTATTCTCCTTCTCCCTCATGTATCTCTTCTCTTATGTTTATTTTAGTTCTTTATTGACTGTTACTCCTTCTACACATCTTAATTGTAGTCATTATTACGGCTCTTGTCCTCATTATTTTTCATTTCAAGTATCATTACTATTATTGTCTTTGTTATCAACACTACCAATACTAAGGTACATATAACCAGGTAGCTTCACTTCAATAAAGCCTATTAAACCCAAAAATGAAATTGACTTTTTTCCCAAGAGTATTCAAATGACTGTTAATGGTTAGCAACTCTTATTTATCATAAATAAAAGAGGGGGATTTTGGTTTACTTCTGCTATGTATAACAATATCAAGTAAATTATACAAATAATTATGTATCTAGCTCTATCTGATAACCCACGGCGCAATCTCATTGGTTAAACGTGGTGACGTCATTAGCTCCGCCCCATTTTTTGAACCCAACAATTTGTGAAACATCGTAAGGTAAGTCTCTTTTTAGCACTAAAATGCTTTAAAAAATATATTACCAAAAGTGAAACCAATAAATAAATAAATAAATAATAATGAATATACTGAATATTTGTAATAAATAACAATGATGAGGGATTAAGTCGGGAGTTGCCAACTTGGATTTTTCATCAAGATAAGAGCGAGTATACTTGTGTAAGGCTACCGTGAACAATACTATTATCACAAACGATTTTCCTTCGGGTCAATTTACTCAAGAATGATAACTAATGAGCATGACATCACATAGTAATTTCAAAGAATTCACTCAGCATTATAATAATTACAGAGATGTGCAGTCGACCACAATTCAGTATTGATAAGTTAAAGCTTAGGTACGAACGTTCAAATATTTAATGTTTTCCAAATTCAGTACAATAAAACCATAGAAGACATCCCCCCTAGACAAAACAGTAAGTTATGTTACATAAATAATTATATGACTCGATAAAATAACTAGATGATCCCACGGTTTGGTTACTGGCCTTTTTGACACGACACACGATCACACTTAAACCCAATAATCTAGAAATTCAACTGAATTGGACATCTTATAGCTCCTATACGGACTGTAACATGAGGGCTTAAGCTACCCTACTTTATTATCAAAACTTTGGAAATACAAAACAAATTCTTCTTCCCAACCTCGGGCGCCATGATCCGCTGACAAATTACAAGTTACAAATTACCAACAAGCAAAATTTAGCAAACCTCCAATCAGTTATAGAAATATTAAACGTTTACACAATAAATCCATGACAAAACAAAGAAACATTTACGAATATGCGAAAAAACTAAAACGTATTTACAGACGCCAAAGGAAGTGAATAGTTTAGCCTAAATCTAATTAAACGAAACTCTTATGATCCTTTAATAAAAGCACATTATTGCATAATAACTGCATGGCAATTCCGATAACTATTGATATCATTAAGATTACTATTGCTATATCCATCATAAATGTTATCATAATCTTTATAGTTCTTATTTTAATTTTCATTATGATCATTATCACCTTCATTATCATTATCATATTCATCATTGCGATTATCATTACTATCATCAGCTTCGTCATCATTATTGGTGTCATTAACATTATCATCACCATCGTAATTATCTTCAAAGCAGAGGGGGGAGAAACCGAGAGTAAAAGTATGGAGGGAGAAGGAAAGGGCAAATAAACAAGGAAGAAGGAAAATGAAGAAATATCGGATGATGCGAAGGAGGAGGAAGAGGAGGACGAAGAAAGAGGCAGAGGAGGAGGAAGAGAAAGGAAGATGATGAAGAGCATGGAAAGTGAGAAAGAAAGAGTGGGAAGCAGAACAGCAGAGAAGGAGGAAGAGGAAGGAGAGGAGAAGGAGGAGGAGGAGGAGGAAGGGGTAGAGGGACGAAGCAAAAGGGGGGGAGGGGGGGGACGGAAGGTGGGTTCAGAATCCAGTCTAAAGAGAAACAGAAAACAGGTTCTTGAAGGCAATCTATCACTTTTTTTTATTGCATCTCTCTCTCTCTCTCTCTCCCCTCTCCCTCCCCTCCCTCTCTCCCTCCCCCTCTCCCTCCCACCTGTTCATTCTGAGTACATAATTCACATTACTTTTTTCTTCTTCCTGCGCCTCTTCCATTCATTCCCGAGACTTAAAAATTGAGAAAAAACATTTTTCATCAAGCGTGTTGATATTAAAAGTCATTCCAACCTTTGCGAATAAATCTTAATATATATTTTTAAGAGAATATGCTTTCGTCCCTTGAAGCGAGAAGGGAGGTTGGGTGTTATAACTCTACGGGTTTCGCTCGTATGTTTTCAGACGGAAAAGACGGATAATGGAAAATATGATGATGATGATGATGATGATGATGATGAAGATGAAGATGAAGATGAAGATGAAGATGAAGATGAAGATGAAGATGAAGATGATGATGATGATGATGATGATGATGATGATGATGATGATGATAATGATAATGATAATGATAATGATAATGATAATGATAATGATGATGATGATGATGATGAGGATGATGATGATAAGAGAAATAATATTAATGATAAACAAATGAATCAAAATTTAAGCAAATACGTAAAACAAAAAAGAAAATGGAAACTGACGAACGGCAAGTAAATATATAAAAAAAACATGTAAACAAAATATTACAAAAAAAACACAATAACAAATAAAAGATAAAACAAATAAACAAAAAAAAACATAAAATCGAATAAATTAAACAATATATGAACAGATTAAAGAAATAAAGGCATAAGCATAGAAAAAAAAAAAAAAAAAAAAAAAGAATAGATAAAAGACAGCCGATGGAATTAATTGTAGTTATTAATGAGTTACTTATGACGTCATCTATTTTAATTTCGGTCCACAGAAACACAATTAATTATCAATCTATCTTTATCTATCTATCTCTCTATATCTGTCTGTCTATCTATCTATATCTATCTAGCTACTGATCTATATATATTGATCTACATCTATATATCTATTTAAACTGCTTTCTATCTACTTACCTATCTATCCATCTATCTATATCTATCTGTCTGATGAAAAAAAAATCGGCGCGATCAGATCAGGTCAACATCTAAATAAACAAAATAATAAATAAACAAAAACAGAATCAAAACAACGGCATTCCACCACAACAACAGCAAAGGGGTCTTCATGCCCTCTTCGTTCCCGACACAGAGAAATTTGCATATTCATGGGATAATTAAATGACTTAGCATCAAGTGACGATCTCCGCGTCCTCGTGCTCCGGCAAATGCCAACGAGCCTTTCAATCACGCACATTCCGAAGTAGGACTGGGTTCTTTATAGCCGGGTTCAAGAGTGGGTTCTTTATAGCCGGGTTCAGGACTGGGTTCTTTATAGCCGGGTTCAAGACTGGGCTCTTTATAGCCGGGTTCAAGACTGGGTTCTTTATAGCCGGGTTCCGCTAGCCACTCTTTGTCCTGGGCCCAGCGCTACCTCCGGCGACCCAGCCTTTCCTATGGGTTTTATTACTAGGGCATTCCACTCCTTATACTCCTAGGCTGGTTTCATTGGTATTAGATACGATAGTGATTGAACCTCTTTCGGAGACGATGAAATATTGTCACTAGCCTTCGAATAATCGACGTGAAGGCCGTTCTATGGCTCCCCAAGTTCCCCAGACATTATACCTGACCATCATAAGGGCGAAAATCCCCGATCTAAGTCTGTTTCCGGAGACAGGGAAGGTAAGTTAAACCTCGGCCGTAGGAGAGATTACAAACTCAGAAAACAAATTCTCTTTCTCAAATATACTTTTTTTCCCAAATAATAAAAAACAAGTAGCATAAACAGAATGGAATGAATGTATAGTCGAATCAAGCGAACGAATATTTAGAACCAACCAAAAGATTTTTAAAAATAATAAAC
>NC_061844.1:13380143-13382643 GCF_019202785.1 Penaeus chinensis
ATAAATACATAAATACACACAAAAAAAATATTAATAATGTAAAATCTTAAATGTAAATGTAAACAATAAATGTAAAAACAAGGCGACAAATCTAAATAATGATGATGATGATGATGATGATGATGATGATGATGATGATGATGATGATGATGATGATGATGATGATGATGATGATGATAACAATAACAATAACAATAACAATAATAATAATAATAACAGCAACAACAACAACAATAATAATGATAATAACAATAATAATTATAACAGTAATAATAATATCAATAATAAAAATAAAAATAACAATAACAAAACAACACCAAACTAAAGAAAGGTAAAAAATAGAGGGAATTACTTAATAATCTTCACTTTCATAACCATTAATTCACGGATCACGAATTTTGAATAAGCGAATTTTCACGTTTTTATATTTTCCCTTTTAATCGGTTCACACAAATCAAATCTTAGAGAAAAAAGTTGATTGCTTGTGCGTGAGCGTGTGTGTGTTTATGTACGTGTGTATCTATGCGCGTGTGTATCTAAGCGTGCGTATGTGTATGTTTGTTTGTGTATTTATTTGTTTGCTTACGTGTGTTAATGCGTCTGTCTGTCTACCAAAAAAAATAAAAATAAATAAATAAATAAAAATAAAATACAATTTTGACTAAAAACAAAACAAAGACAGCAAAAAAGGCAAGACAACAGAATTTTCCAAGCAAAGATTTGGGTCAGAGACACATCAGCTGATTTCTGAAGAGAGGAGGGACAGGGAGAGGGATAAGGCGACAGTGGAAGGAGGAGGGGGGGAGGGGAGAGGAAGGGCGTGAAGGAGCATGGTCACTGAAGGGAGGGAGGAAGGTAGGAAGGAAGGGAGGGGAGGGGGAGGAAGGGAAGAGTGGTCAGAGGAGGGAGGGAGGGAGAGAGGGCCAGGGGGCGAGGGAGGGGAGAAGGTCAGGAAGAAGGAGGAGGAGGGAGGGGGGAGAGAGGGCCAGGAGAGGAGGGAGGTGAGGGGGTCAAGGGGGAAGAGGGAGGGAGGAGAGAGGGCCAGGAGAGGAGGGAGGGGAAAGGGTCAGAGGGGGGGTGGGGGGGTGGGGGGTGGCGGGGACAAACCGTGGACGACGCGTGCGCTCTTTCGAAAGGGCGTAAGTCAAACAGGTTCTTCAAGTATACATATAGGGGAGCTGGACGGCTATCGCGGATGAAGTACCTTCACTCACTCACTCACTCACTCACTCACTCTCTCTCTCTCTCTCTCTCTCTCTCTCTCTCTCTCTCTCTCTCTCTCATTCTGTTTGTCTGTTTGTCTGTCTGTCTGTCTGTCTGTCTGTCTGTCTGTCTGTCTGTCTGTCTGTCTGTCTGTCTGTCTGTCTGTCTGTCTGTCCGCCCGGCTGTCTGTCTCGCTCTCTCTCTCACTCTCTGTTTGTCTGCCTCGCTTTTTCTCTCTCACTCTCTGTCAGTCTGTCTCTATCTCTGTCTCCCTCTCTCTCTCTCTCTCTCTATGTCTATCTATCCGTATGCGGAATATACAGCCTCTATCTATCGATCTTTATCTCTAAAGATCGATAGATAGAGGCTCTTGTTCTATTATACAGTATTCCATATCTGTATTAATATCAGTATATATTTATATGTCTGCTTCTATCTGTGTGTATGTATGTGTGTAGGCCTAAATTATTTACTTATAGAAGTAGATAGACAGATCGACAGATAGATAAATAGTTACATAAACATATACATATATGTTTATGTAACATGTTTTATCTTGTCAACCTAAAAACTACCTTGCTATGGCAACCTGCTTCTTGCAGTGCTAATGAATATATGCAACTCGGTGCAATTTGCAATAATTCTTGAGTGACCTTTCGATGACAGAGGTTGATAGTCCTTTCTGTAATGATGGTGAATGTGACAATGGTGATGGTGATGATGATGTTTTAAGGTGATGTGATAATAAGGATAAAATCATGATAATAATAATGATAATGAAGTTGATAATTATGATTATGATCATCATCATCATCATCATCATCATCATCATCATCACCATCATCATCATCATCATCATCATCATCATCATCATCATCACCAATCACCATCACTATCATCATTATCATCATCATCACCATAGAACAATAATGACAACAGTAATAATAATTATAATAACAGCAATAATTACAATGATGATGACATAAACACAGCGATGATAATATCAGTAACAAAACATTCACTTTTGTCATCATCATCATTATCATCACTTTGAGTATTGTCATTACTATCATAACTGCAAGGGTGCCAATAGCAATAATACAATAATTACCATAATAATAGTAGTATCATTATTACTGTTATCAATATTATCATGATTATCACTATTATTGGCGGTAGTGATAATGATGATGATAAAAATAATTAAAAAAAAACTATTGCCATTATTATCATTATTATCTTTATTATATCACCATCATTACCATCACTATCATTATCATTACTGTTATCATTATCA
>NC_061844.1:13400143-13401539 GCF_019202785.1 Penaeus chinensis
TCTCTCTCTCTCTCTCTCTCTCTCTCTCTCTCTCTCTCTCTCTAACAACAATAATAGCAATAATAATGATACCAATAATGATAATAAAATATCAATAGTAACACCAACAATGTTACCCCAACCATGATCATATCAACGATACGAAAAAACAGAAAGACCAAGAAAGGGAAGAAGAAAATAAAAAAATAACCGTACGAAGAAGGAGACAAGATAAACAAAAGTCACAAAGAAACCAAGAAGCAGGAAACACAGATGACCCCAAACCTAGAGGTGTTCGAATTGTTGAATAGGGTCTTTTGCTAACATACCCTCCCCCCCACCCTCCACCCTCCACCCACCCACGACCATATAGTAGTGTTTGTTTTCGAGGTGGGTGGTGAGATGGCGGAATTTCTGGTGGAGGAGGTGGAGGGGGGGGGGGGGAAGGTGTAGCTGGTGGAGGAGGAGGAGGTGGAGGGGGAGGGGCAGGTGTAGCTGGTGGAGGAGGAGGAGGTGGAGGTGGAGGGGCAGGTGGAGCTGGTGGTGGTGGAGGTGGTGGTGGGGGTGGAGGGGCAGGTGGAGGTGAAGGAGGAGGTGGAGGTGGTGGTGGTGGTGGTGGTGGTGATGGAGGTGGAGGTGGAGGTGGTGGAGGAGGACGTGGTGGAAGAGGAGGAGGTGGAGGGACAGGTCGAGCTGGTGGAAGAGGAGGTGCTGGTGGTGGTGGAGGAGGTAGTGGTGGTGGTGGTGGTAGAGGAGGACGAGGAGAATGAGGTGGGGGTGGAGGGGGAGGTGGTGGAGGAGGAAAATGAGTAGGGAAGACTAAGATAATGAGGATAAGGAGGAAGAGGAAGTGGTGGAGGTGGAGGAGGAGGAGAAGGCAATAAACAAAGAAAAGACGGAGAGGGAGAAGGAAGAGGAGGAGGAGGAGGAACAGGTAAAAAACGGTTCTCTTTCAAAGGTATGAATAATTGTCCCGTTATGCACTAACTGGCAACTCACGAATCAGCTGATGGTATTGCAACCGTTTTTTTTTTCTTTTCCTTTTTTTTTTATAATTCTTGCTGAGTTATGGTGATTTTACGAAAGAGAAGAGAAAGAGATAAATGCTAGAGAAAGGATAAAAGTAAGAAAGAGACAAAGAATGAGAGAGAGAGAGAGACGAGACGAGACAGACAGATAGACAAACAGACAGAAAGAGACAGAATGAGAGACAAACAGAGATAGACAAAGACACAAGTTGACCCCCCCCCAAAAAAAAAAAAAAGGAGACGGAAAGAGGAAAGACAGAACAGAGAATCAAAACAGAAAGAGAAAAAAAAAAAATAAGGAAGAGAAAGAAAACATCAGCAAGGGAAATGTTACCCTAAGAGGCACGAAGGAATAACAAGGAACAGACCGTAATCGGACTTTGCATGTT
>NC_061844.1:13401639-13416639 GCF_019202785.1 Penaeus chinensis
CTCGGCTGCGTTGGTGTCTGATGTCGGCCGATATTTTCCGTCTGTCTGTCAAGGAATCCGTGATCAGTCCTTCTCAGTAGAAGGAAATGTTGTAACGTTGATGACAAATACTAGGATGAAAAGGATGTGTATATATATATTTTTTTCCTTTTTATTTATTTATTTATTTTTTTCCATATTCTTAATGATAAGCACTTTTTTTCTTTCCTCTCAAATGTCAAAAAGCGAGGGAATTTTTTTTTTTTTTTTCTTATGTAATTCACAACATTGGTTTTCGTATTTTTTTTCAAATCTTAGTTTTCATCTTTCTTTCTTTCTTTCTTTCTTGTTTCTGCTTCATCCGATCTTATATTATCTTAATTCTTTTCTACTCCTTTATTATTTCTTTCTCTCTTTCTCTCTCTTGTTCTATTTAATCTTATCTATATTTCACCTTTTCTCCTTCTCTTTCTCTTTTCTCTCTTTCTCACATTTTCTTTCTTGCACTAACAAAAAAGAAAAAAAAGATAAATATAACTTATATAAAACACTTGTCACCCTTTTCACTTTTTTCCTAATTAGTAAACAGAAAGATATAAGTAAAGAGAAAGATATAAGTAAAGAGAAAGATATAAGTAAAGAGAAAGATATAAGTAAAGAGAAAGATATAAGTAAAGAGAAAGATATAAGTAAAGAGAAAGATATAAGTAAAGAGAAAGATATAAGTAAAGAGAAAGATATAAGTAAAGAGAAAGATATAAGTAAAGAGAAAGATATAAGTAAAGAGAAAGATATAAGTTAAGAGAAAGATATAAGTAAAGAGAAAGATATAAGTAAAGAGAAAGATATAAGTAAAGAGAAAGATATAAGTAAACAGAAAGATATAAGTAAAGAGAAAGATATAAGTAAAGAGAAAGATATAAGTAAAGAGAAAGATAGTAAAGTGAAAGATATAAGTTAAGAGAAAGATATAAGTAAAGAGAAAGATATAAGTAAAGAGAAAGATATAAGTAAAGAGAAAGATATAAGTAAAGAGAAAGATATAAGTAAAGAGAAAGATATAAGTAAAGAGAAAGATATAAGTTAAGAGAAAGATATAAGTTAAGAGAAAGATATAAGTAAAGAGAAAGATATAAGTAAACAGAAAGATATAAGTAAAGAGAAAGATATAAGTAAACAGAAAGATATAAGTAAAGAGAAAGATATAAGTAAAGAGAAAGATATAAGTAAAGAGAAAGATAGTAAAGTGAAAGATATAAGTTAAGAGAAAGATATAAGTAAAGAGAAAGATATAAGTAAAGAGAAAGATATAAGTAAAGAGAAAGATATAAGTAAAGAGAAAGATATAAGTAAAGAGAAAGATATAAGTAAAGAGAAAGATATAAGTAAAGAGAAAGATATAAGTAAAGAGAAAGATATAAGTAAAGAGAAAGATATAAGTAAAGAGAAAGATATAAGTAAAGAGAAAGATATAAGTAAAGAGAAAGATATAAGTAAAGAGAAAGATATAAGTAAAGAGAAAGATATAAGTAAAGAGAAAGATATAAGTAAAGAGAAAGATATAAGTAGAGGGAAATAAATTAAGAAAGAAAAACATATAAGTAGAGAGGAAAATATAAGTAGAGAGAAAGATATAAGTAGATGGAAATAAGTAAATAAAGAAAAACATATAAATAGATAGGAAAGTATAAGTAGAGAGAAATAAATCAATAAAGAGAAACATATAAGTAGAGAGGAAAATATAAGTAGAGAGAAAGATATAAGTAGATGGAAATAAGTAAATAAAGAAAAACATATAAGTAGATAGGAAAGTATAAGTAGAGAGAAATAAATCAATAAAGAGAAACATATAAGTAGAGAGGAAAATATAAGTAGATGGAAATAAGTAAATAAAGAGAAACATATAAGTAAAGGAAAGTATAAGTAGAAGGGAAAATATAAATAGAGAGAAGGATATAGGTAGAGAGAGATATAAGTAGAGAGACAGATAAGTAGAGAGGAAGATATAAGTGGAGAGACAGATAAGTAGAGAGAGTAAGTAAAGTAAAGTAAAGAGGCATAACTAGAGACAAATACATAAGTAAATAGGAAGATATAAGTAGAGACAAATTTATAAGTAAAAGTAAGACAAATGAGGAGAGAGAAACATATCAGTAAAGTGAAAGATATACGTAAAGAGAAGTAGATGCAAGTAGAGAGAATGATAAAAGTGAAGAAAGAGAGAGATAGATAGAGAGAAAAAAGTAAGTAGAAAGAAGGGTATAAGTAGAGAGAAAGATAATTAGTGGAGAGGTAGAAAGAAAAAGAGAAAAATAAATGATGAAATATAGATAACTGAGATAAATGAGATGTAGATAGATAATAATAGACATAAGAAATGAGAGATAAAAAGAGAAAAGAAAAGACAGAAGATAAGCTGATAGACCGGAAAGAAAAAGAAAAGAGAATGAGAAAGAGAGAAAGGAAAAGAAAAAGAAAAAAAAAACATGAATACAAAAGCAAAAAAAAAGAACGAAAGAAAAAAAAAAAGATAAAGAGAAAGGAGAGAGAAGAAGAAGAAAAAATAAAGGGAAAAGAAAACAGAAAAGAAAACAGAAAAAAATTATATTAGCGATTGCAACAGAAAACGGAAAGTACGGTGTTCCCGCGACGAAGACAGCGGACCGCCACAAGAGGAGGTCGGAGGCACACTGAGCTTCGCCGAGACGCCCACGGTGACCAACGTCTCCCCCTCCCCCCCTTCCCTCCCCTCCCTCCCTCCCTCCTTCCTCCCCTCCCCTCCATCCCCTCTCTTCCTCTCTCCTCTCCCTCCCTCCTCCCCTCCTATCCCTCCCCTTGCTCTCTCCTTCCCTTCCCATCCCTCCCTCCTCCTCTTCCCTCCCTTCTCCTCTTCCCTCCCTCCTCCTCTTCCCTCCCCCTCCTCTTCCCTCCCTCCTCCCTCCCTCCCTCCCTCTCCTCTCTCTCCCCCACCCCCCTCCTCCCCTCCCTCCTCCCTCCCTCCCCCTCTCTCTCCCCCACCCCCTCTCCCTCCCTCCTCCCTCCCTCCCTCCCTCCCCCTCTCTCTCCCCCACCCCCTCTCCCTCCCCCCCTCCTCCCTCCCCTCCCTCCCCCCCTCCTCCCTCCCTCCCCCCCCTCTCCCTCCCTCCTCTCCCCCTCCCTCCCTCCCTCCTTGCACTCCAGTCTACTCACCTCTACTGCAACTTCTCCCTTCCAGTCTTCTCTCCCTTTCTCTTCTTCTTTTATATCACTCTTTCATTATTCCATTGTGCATTCTTTCCCTTATTTCCCTCTTTCCATCCCGCCCTCTCTCTCTCTCTCTCTCTCTCTCTCTCTCTCTCTCTCTCTCTCTCTCTCTCTCTCTCTCTTCCTCTTCCTTTCCTTCTTGCACTCTGGTTTACTAACCTACTCTATTGTAATTTTTACCTTCCGTCTTCCCTCCTTCCCGCCCTCCCCCTCTCTCTCTCCCTTCCTCCCTCTTTTGTCTATTGCTATTTATTTTCTCCTTCTTCCCTCCTTTCTCCTGGTCCTCTTCTCTTCTTGCTCCCTCCCTCTTTCTTTCTCCCTCCTTCCCTCATTTCCTCCTTCATCCCATCCTTCTGAGCTTGTTCTTCTTCTTGCTCCCTCTTTCCCTCCCTCCATCCTTCTCTCCTTTTCCCTCGTTCCACTTTCTCCATTCCTCCACCTTCTTCACTAATTCACTCTTCCCCTTACACCATACACCTTACACACACAATCCCCCCGCCCACACACACACACAAACACCCACCCCACACACACACACACACAACCCCCTCGCCCCACACACACACACACACAAGCACTACATTATTCATATTTTTTTTTTTTTATCTTCTCCTACCCACATGTTTGTCTCGCGTGCTCTCACAATCTTCCACCGCTTTCAAGAACTGGGCATTTGCTCCCCGTGGAAAATACCCACCATGGAATTCACCAGTTCAAGGACGAGACGCAGAATCAACGCGTCATACCTGCTACTACCATTGAGCGCGGGTATCAAGCACAGCGCATACCAACCAAGGAGTCCAAGTAAAAAAGGGGTAGGTTTATTTCGTATAGGTAGGTGAGAACAGGTAAAGAAGCCAAATAAAATGATAGGTGAGAACGGGTGATAGCCCCGCAAAAGAATAGGTGAAAACAGGTGATAGGTATAGGAGCAAAATAAATGATGAATTGGTGAAAACAGGTGATAGGAATAGGTGAAAACAGGTGACATGTATTAATGCACCGCAAAAGAATAGGTGAAAACAGGTGATAGGTATAGGAGCAAAATAAATGATGAATTGGTGAAAACAGGTGATAGGAATAGGTGAAAACAGGTGACATGTATTAATGCACCACAAAAGAATAGGTGAAAACAGGTGATAGATATAGGAGCAAAATAAATGTATAGGTGAAAACAGGTGATAGATATAGGAGCAAAATAAATGAATAGGTGAAAACAGGTGATAGGAATAGGTGAAAACAGGTGACATGTATTAATGCACCGCAAAAGAATAGGTGAAAACAGGTGATAGGTATAGGAGCAAAATAAATGTATAGGTGAAAACAGGTGATAGGAATAGGGGAAAACAGGTGACATGTGTTCATGCACCGCAAAAGAATAGGTGAAAACAGGTGATAGGTATAGGAGCAAAATAAATGAATAGGTGAAAACAGGTGATAGGAATAGGTGAAAACAGGTGACATGTATTAATTCACCTCAAAAGAATAAGCGATAGGTACAGGAGCAAAACAAGAGAATGGGTGAAAACAGGTGATAGGTATAAACATAAAGGAATGGAAGAGAACAGGTGACATATATTACTGCACCACGGAATAGGTGATAACAGGTGACTGGTATGAGTATATGATCTACCAATACCAGGTTAGTTCTAATCGTTCTTCATACCAGCCTCTCATACCAGGTATTATATCTAAGCATACTTCATGTCAGTCTGTAATACCGGACAATACAATTGATCATATTTGACATCAACCTCTAATACCAGATACTTCATATCAATCACTGATACCAGAAAATAAGTATAACCAGACCTAATACCAACCAGTCATACCAGAAAAATGAGCATAAACGCACCTAATACCAACCACAAACACCACTTATAGATATACTTCATACCAAACACAAACACTAGGTAACACGTACCTAAGATATATACCTATATGTTAATACCAGATCACATAGTAAAATCCAGAGAACAGGTAGAACATACCACGTACCTGAAGATACCAGCCACAAGCAAACCGTCAGGTGGTTTACTGTCTCCTCACTTTCTCACAGAAGGAAAATATTGCTTCATAGGAAAAAAAAAAAGATTGCTACATTTTTCCTACTGTTTCTTAGAA
The DNA here is from genome assembly GCF_019202785.1 of Penaeus chinensis. Lineage (NCBI taxonomy): Eukaryota > Metazoa > Arthropoda > Malacostraca > Decapoda > Penaeidae > Penaeus > Penaeus chinensis. The sequence goes on from NC_061844.1 coordinate 13,406,986, forward strand.
GACTTGGCGGTAGATAATGCCTTGTAGTTTTTGCAAAATAGTGAAAGGTTAAATGTAATGGAATATTTAGTTTATGTGTTAGAGATGAAGTGTGTGTAATTAAGGGTTTTTGTTCATGAATGATGGAGTGGGGGGGTGGGGGGGGGGTTAATAGATAATACTAAAATGTGATAAAGTATGTAGGTGTCTGTAATGAAATATCAGGAAATCAAGTAAAAGATAATTAAACTTTTAATGACATTAGTTAATGATACAATATCAGTATCATTTATAAAGAAATCGAGAATTATCACATAAATAGATTGCGAAATGTAATAAAATTTGGTACGAAATATAATAACACTAATAATGAAATGTAAAGCCATACGGAATGAAACTAACCATTTAATACGATGAGAAATATTCCCAATTAAAACATTTTGAACATACCACCCCGCATATCGCAGTATATCGCAAATAAGCTCGCTTGGTAATATCTTATCACCATTTTATTGATATATACATGTGCTGTGTGGTGCAGCGGTAGCGATCTCGTCTAGCAATCTTGCTGACCAAAATGAAACAGACACCATGTCACACCAAGAATATTCATTGTAACAAATGGAACCAAACTAAACCTTAACCTTAACATACATATATATAAATAAATGCATCCAGGATATGGTGCATTAGTTCACTGGCTATCATATATTAACGGGTGCATATACCTCATCTTCCTAGCTGACTCAGTATAAGGAAAATTCATGCGACAGTTACAACATATGGTGCTTTCCGTAGTCCTGGGAAAATACAATATATCATTGTGTAGTATTAGGGAAATGCAACATAAATTATTCTCTGTAGTTTAGGGTTGACTGTAAAATACAGCATTTTATGTAGTAATAGTGTTATTTTCTGTAGCATTAAGGTAGGTGTAAAATACAGCGTTTTCTTTAGTGTTGGAGAAACTAAACTAAACTAAACTATTTTATGTAGTGCCAAATACAGTATTTTTCCTTCCCCGTAGGTGTTAGGGCAAGTGTAACGTGTATTTTCTGTAGTATTAGGATAAGTGCAAAAAAACAGCATTTTATGTAGTATTGAGGAAGTGTAGCATAAAACACAGCTTTGTAGGGATTTTAGTCATGTATCGCAGTTGCCTTTCGTGCCGATCTAGTCTTCAATAATAATTGTTTTTTTGTATTTTTTTACTTTTTTTTTTGTCGTCGGAAGCCTCACCAACCGACTGGCTAGCCTTCTAAATGCGTCGTTTTGGGATAGAAATTCGCATGGACGCATGGGGCAGCCCACACCATATAGTCATCAATGAAAACCATTTGCCAAGTATACGAGCTTATATGGGTCATGTTGGTATATTACGGTTTCCAAAGTATACATTGCCCTGACAATATATATTTGCACAGACACAGTTTACCAGTGCACAGATCATATGTAAACACGCACGCGCACACACACACACACATGCACACACACACACACACACACACACACACACACACACATGCACATATATGTACACACACACACACACACACACACACACACACACACACACACACACACACATACACATATATGTACACACACATACACACACACACACACACACACACACACACACACACACACACGCACACACGCACACACGCACACACAACACACACACACATACTCACACACACACACACACACACACACATATCTATGACAAAAAATCCTAAATACACAAGAAATATCGGTGAATAACAGCGTGAACACCAGCCGCACTCCAGCCTTTTGGGTAATACCAGCAAAAACTTACAGATAAGCGATGATGAATGAGAATGAATAGCCCTCTGCTTTGTAGAATTATTCATATTCATCCGCGCCTTTTGTGCGTGATGGTCCCTAATCAGTAAGTAATCATATGCTCTATTGGCAAACACTAAGACATTTTCGTTCGTCTTATAACGAAATATGTGTATTTTACTTCGTCGCTTTTTTTTATAAATAAAATTGGTTTGGTTATGTATTTTTTAATTCGTTTAATTATTTTAGTATGAATGCGGTAGTGGCCATCTTTTAGATACGTTTTTGGGGCAAGAATGAAGCGTTGCAAACTTACAATATTTCTTAATATGAATGCAGTGCTGCCAATGTTTAATGCTCTTTTAGTAGGATAGAAGTCCTGCCATTTATTTTCTGATATAAATGCAATGTTCCCAATTTTCCTATTTCTGGTCACGTGTTCTTGTGTTGCCAGTTAGCCTATTTCACGCTATATGTGCGCAGTAGGAAATTCATGGTACCAATTTCGTAATGTCTGTGTATCAATTCATCAATATCTATAAAGCGTTTGTATGAATTCATTAATGTTTGATCGTCTTTGCAGGATCTCCGTTACAAATCCCGTTGATATATTAAAAAAACGCGTTTGAGAGCCTTCAGAGTAGCAGTCACCTCTTAAATCCTAGCAAAAAGAACAGAGCACCACCACAGCAGACACTTCCTCATACAACAGACGAGGCCCAACACAGCACTATTAAACATATATCACCCCCCTCCCCCCCCCAAAAAAAAAAGAATAACTAAAAAAAATTAAAGAATAAAAAATTGTAAAATTGTAAAAAACAACTCAATAAATGAATAAATTGAACATCCACCATCAATACAATAACACAATCTTCCTAGAAAAAAAATATATAATAAAAAAAACCATCGACCATCAAATAGGAAACGACTCCCTCACACACCAAACAACGAAGTCAAACATCAAACGACAGTCTTCAGACACCAAATGACCTCTCAAACAACTCCCTCTCACTTCAGACGACCGCGTCAAACGCTAAACACATTATCAACATCAAACGACCCCTTTACATATCAAACAGCTCATCAGCATGCAACAACCAACCCCGTCAAACATGAGACGACCCTCTCAGACCTCATCCAACGACCCCATCAGACACCATTAACGACCTTCTCTGTCATCCAACGAGCCTTCAGACACCACTAACGACCTCCTTAGTCATCCAACGATCCCATCAGACACCACTAACGACCTCCTCAGTCATCCAACGACCCATCAGACACCGCTAACGACCTTCTTAGTCATCAAACGACCCTTCACACACCACTAACGACCTCCTTAGCAGAAAGCCAGAAGGCCGAGAGCCTCTTAGAGACAGGACAGGAAATGCGTCCTATTGTTCTGTACGCCGTCGCCCCTATCACCGTGTCTTGCACCTATTATGAGGCACATAGAGAGTAATAAAAAAAAGAAAGAAAGAAAAAAGAAAAAATGTTCTTGCGTTTGCGATAAGGAGGAAGTGCTTGTTCCCCTTCTAATTGGGTGCTTAATGAGATCCTTGAGTTACTCTCTCTTTGCTGATAGATTTTTAAAGATTGTTTATTGTTTTTCTTCATCTTTTTATTATTATTATTATTTTATTTTTATTTTTTTTTTGGGGGGGGAGAGGGATGGTTGATTGCGTGTATTATTTTTCTTCTTTTTTATTATACATACATATCTTTAAAGGTTAAAAGGCTATTCTTGCCTGATAATCTCATTTTAGCTCATTTTAGGATGGTGATCTTATATTTGGATAATTCTAGATCGCTAATCTCATTATTAGATCATTCAAAGATCGTAATGGCCATTTGATCATCTCACTTTTGGATAATCCTAGGTTAGTATTCTCATTTTGTTGATAATTGTAGGCTGGTAATCTCATTTTGGATTATTTGAAATTGATAAGCTCATTTCTGGAGGATCATAAGTATGTCATTTACTGATGACTCATTGATGATTCACTGGTCCGGGTATAAATGTCGTTGGAGACTTCAATGCAGCGAAGGTGGTAATGATCTAACTCATTGTTTATATCATTATCGTTCTAATTATCTCTTAATTTTCTTCATCATTATTACTACCATCATTATGTTCCTGTTATTATTGTCATTACCAGTATTTTTATTACCATTACTACAATCACCATTTGTCCTACGAACTTCAGTCATAACCCTTTCCGAAAAGATTCTACGCACTGAATCGAAAATATTACCTCACTCCTATTAGTTTGCGTGGAAATAGAACAACCAGAACAACCCTGGACCCACTAGAAGATGAACAACATGACATCAGAACAACAATGACGACAATAACAATAAGGGACGTCAGTTATACATCCTGGTCCACCTGTTGTCCTTGAGAGAGATCGGTGTCAGTGCTGGGCGCCGCCTCATGTTCTCGAGACACGGCGTACTGTAGACAGGGGCTGTGGCGGGTGCTTGTGTGTGCTATATGAACCGTGCGTGTGCTCTGTGTGTGTGTGTGTGTGTGTGTGTGTGTGTGTGTGTGTGTGTGTGTGTGTGTGTGTGTGTGTGTGTGTGTGTGTGATATACATGTGTATGTGTGTGTGTGCGTATGTGTGTGTGTGCGTGCGTGTGTGTGTGCGCGTGTGTGTGTATGCCTGTGCTCCTGCGCGCGTGCTTGTGTGTGTGTGTGGCATAAGCGCATTATGAATATATATCTATATGTATATAAATATATTTATATGTGTGTATTTATTTATTTATACATGTATATATAAATGTATATGATTCCTCCCCCCTCCCTTTTTTATTTACATGTATGTATGTATTTATTTATGTATCTATATTATCCATGTACGTACGTATGTATGTATTTATGCATATATGTATTATGTATGCATGTATGTATTTATGTATTTATATATATACCATGTATTTATGTAAGCTAGTATGTGTATATATGCATGTATGTATAGATCCAAAATACGTATTTCATTCGAATATTCCGTTCACGTAGCACCTTCGCCCTAAACCTTAAGATATAGCTATCAATGAAACCTGGATAACGATAACCAATATGTTACTATCACATACTGCATGCTGAGAACCGTGCAATGATAGCGACAGAGTAACGCCACATAACAGAATCATGTGTGCGATAGAGGTCACGTTGCACATTGCATACAGAACAAGACGTTGTGATTGTGACAATTATGACAGCAGTGATTGGAGTCTGGATGATATTTGCTGTAATTATGATGGTAACGATGGTTGTAATAGTAGTTACTGTAATAGTGATATTGATGATGGTACTATTTGTGATTGTAAAAGGGATAGTAATAGCTGTCATTGTAATAGTAATGATAAGAATATTTGCGATAGTGATGATAGGATAGCATGAGTTGTTAATGCAATAATGACGGTAACAGTTGTCATTGTAAGTAAGAATGATAAAAATAGTATTTGCAATTAGTGATGATAGTAGAAAGACATCTCGAAGGGCAGAGCGCACTCGCGTATCAATAAGGAGAGAGCAGAAGACCGTGCAAGTTGCAACATCAACATGCAGGCAAGACGTCGCTCCCAAGAACCATCCATTGCAGGGTAGCACGCCATAGGAAGTGTAGTTTTTATAGCGAAGGTTAAATGAAGGTCGTTTATTTCACTTTATTTCTTGCTCTTCTCTCTGGCAGTCTGTATATTTATTTGTTTGTCTGTACATTTATCTGTCTGTTTATCTATCTATTTGTCTCGCTATTTCTCTATCTATCTTATATATATATATATATTTATATATACATGAAATAAATTTTCTTCTATCATTAAAGAAAGAGAGAGAGAAAGAAAGAGAGAGAGAGAGAGAGAGAGAGAGAGAGAGAGAGAGAGAGAGAGAGAGAGATTCAAATTCAAATTCCTTATTCTTGTAGTTATAATAGTTGTTTCTACGAAATTTACATAATCTACCTTGCTTGTGTGTTAGTATATGATCTTTTAACACGCGAAAAGTTGACCTGGATTTTTGGGACACATTCTGTTTGAGAGAGAGAGAGAGAGAGAGAGAGAGAGAGAGAAGAGAGAGAGAGAGAGCGAGAGAGAGAGAGAGAGAGAGAGAGAGAGAGAGAGAGAGAGAGAGCTGGGGATGCAATAAATAGATAATTTATCTCTCTCTCTACCCCCCCCCCCCCCCTCTCTCTCTATCTCTCTCTTCCTTTAATAATATAGGAAGATTAATTAATTTCCATTAAAGCGTAAAAAAATACTTTAGGCAACTTGATAATGCAAGCAGTTCAAGTGTAATATAATCGTAATACAAATAAAAATTACACATAAAATTGAAAACAAAAGCAATGTAACTTTAAATATGAGAAAAGTATCAAATGAAATGAATGTTTTTTTTTTTTGTTTTGTTTTTCTTCTTACTTAAATCATTAAATAGCTCTCTATGCCACGTGAATCCTTGGTTGTCATGCGGCTCTCCGAGTACAGAAGGCCAGCGTTCGAACCCACAAGGATAGACCCATTTAAAGAGGTCAAGCAGGCAGTCCTGAGTGGAAACTTTAATGACTAAATAAACTAAAGACATAAAATAGACAAAAAAAAAAAAAAAAAAGAGACAACACCAACCACCTCCAACAACAACAACAACAACAACAACAACAACAACAACAAGAAAAACGTAAATCACAGCCATAAACGAAAAACATATTCTGTATTGTTATTGACATTCGTCTGATTCCGTACACAGAAGACGAATTTGTGAATGCTACTGTTTGTTTACTTTTTTTTTTCACAGAGAAACGTTGTCGGTTATGATAGGTCTGTGGAACGACATTACGTGTATTGGAGGAAGATTAGGAGGGATTGGATGCAAATTGCAACATTGTACTGTACTTCCGGTCATCTCGTCTTGCAAGCGGCGTATGTGCAGTTGGGTTTCAATTTTCTTCATGACGCTTGTTCCGGAGAATAAAAGATGTTTTACTTTTTACTTGTTTGTCGACTTGAAGGAATCAATCATATATATGTATATATTAGTAGTAGTAGTAGCAGTAGTACCATTATCATTGTTATTAGTATTATCATTATCATCATTATCATTATCATTATCATTATCAGTATTAGTATTACTATTATTATTATTTTTATTATCATCATCATTACTTTATCGTTAGCATTAGTATCATTACTACTACCGTTATTAATATTTTGATTATCATTATGATTATTATTATCTTTGCCATTATTATCATTATTTTGAATATTTGCTGTTATCATTACGATTATTATCATTACCATTGCTATCATTAATATCATTATTTTTTCATCATTGTCATTACTGTCATTATCTTTATCATCATTATCATTATCATTATTATTACTGTTAGTAGTAGTAGTAATATCATCATAATTATTACAATTACTATTATCATTATCATCATTATTATTGTCATCATTATTTTCATTACTTTTACTACATCCTCCATATTGCATAATCTGCAGCGTTGCATTCTGCCTATTCTTATTACACGAATAACGGTGTATTAAGGGAAGAATTAGGCAAAACGGAAGAAAAGAGATAAAGGAAAGATAGGAAAAGAGAAGAAGAGGTTAGATAAAAAGGAAAAGTAAGAGAGAGAAAGAAAGAGGTAAGAAAATAGAGAAGGAAAGAAAAAAAAATGAATTAAGAAAACAGAGGAGGAAAGGAAGTGAGAGAAAGAAGAGAGAGAGAGAGAAAAGGAATTGAAAGAAAGAGAGAGGAAAAGAGACAACGGAAGTAAGGTTAGAAACAGAGAGAAAAAGATAGAAACAAACAAAATGAGAATAAGAACAAAAAGAGAAAGAAAGAAAATACAAGAAGATGAGAAAGAAAAAAGAAGAAGAAAAAGGAAAATAAAAAATGAGAGAAAGAAAAGAGTACAAAAGAGAGAGGAAAAAAGAGTCTGCAAGGAAAGGTGCAATCGTGCAACAAAGACAGAGATTAATGTTTTTTCCCTTTTTTTCCCTTTTTGTTTTCTTGTTTTCTTCTCTTTTTTTTTTTTTTTTTTACTTTCTTTCCTTTATTTTCTCTTTTATTTCTTCTTCTCCTTCGCTCATTCAGAAAAAAAAGAAGAAAAAGGAAAATAAAAAATGAGAGAAAGAAAAGAGTACAAAAGAGAGAGGAAAAATATTAGTAGAAATGTCTTATATAACCTCTGATGATGCCGAGTAAAAACAAAAATAACAAAAAAAAAAAAAATAGTAATAATAATAATAGTAGTAGTAGTGGTAGTAGTAGTAATAATAATAGTAGTAATAATAATAATAATAATAATAATAATAATAATAGTAATAGTAGTAGTAGTAGTAATAATAATAGTAATAATAATAATAATTATAATAAAAATAATAATAATAATAATAATAATAATAATAATAATAATAATAATAATAATAATAACAATAATAATAAATCATTCCACGAAACAGATTAACACAAAAACACGCAAAGCCGAATCGCGAAATGCAACCAACAACCAAAACTGCAATGGTGCAACGAGCGTGCAACACAGACCTTGCAGAATTACACTGATTGCATACAAATCTTAAGGGTAATGGAGTGTAAGTGGGCAAAGGCCTATTTTCGCTCTGGAATAATGTCAAGGGTAATGCAGTGTGCTTTACGCTCGTACTCACTTCCCTCAAATATTATATCATTATTGTTATTATTATTGTTGCTATGATTATCTGTTATTATTATATCATTATTGTTATCATTATTGTTGCTATGATTATCTGTTATTATTATTATCATTATTATTATCATTATCGTTATTATTATTATTGTCATTATTATTATTATCATTATTGTTATTATTATCATTATCATTATTGTTATTATTATTTCATTAGTATTATCATTATTATTATTTTTATTATTATTATCATTATTATAATTATCATCATTGTTATTATCATTATCATTATCATTACTATTATTATTATTCATTATCATTATTATTATTATCATTATTATCATTGTTATTATTGTTGTTATCATTGTCATTATCATTATTATTATTATTATTATTATTATTATTATTATTATCATTATTATTATTATTATCATCATCATTATTATTATTATTATCATTATTATTATTATCATCATCATCAATATCATTGTCATTATTATTATTATCATTATTATTATTATTATTATTATTATTATTATTATTATTATTATTATTGTTATTTTCATTATCATCATTATTGTCATTATTATCATTATTATTATTAAAATATTTTTTATTATTATTATCATTATCATTATTATTATTATTATTATTATTATTATTATTATTATCATTCTCATTATCATTATTATTATCATTATTATTATTATCATCATCATCATCATTATCATTGTCATTATCATTATTATCATTATTATTATTACTATTATTATTATCATCATTATCATTGTCAGTATCATCATTATTATCATTATCATTATCTTAATAACTTTCATTATTATTATCATTATCCTCATTATTATTATTACTATTATTATCATTATTATTATTATCATTATTATTGTTATTATTATTGTTGTTATTATTATTATTGTTGTTATAAGTATTATTATCATTATTATTATCATTATTATTATTATTATTATTATTATCATTATTATCATCATCAATATCATTACTGTTATTAGCATAATTAGCATTATTAGTATTACTAATGTTATTATTATCATTATTATCATCATTAATATCATTACTATTATTATCATTATCAGCATTATTAGTATTACCTGTGTTATTATCATCATTATTATAATCATTATTATTATCATCATTATTATTATTATGGTTG
>NC_061844.1:13421639-13429139 GCF_019202785.1 Penaeus chinensis
TTCTTCTTCTTCTTTTCCTCCTCCTCCTCCTCTTTCTTCTTCTTCTTCTTCTTCTTTTCCTCCTCCTCCTCATTCTACTTCTTATCTCTTTTCCTCCTTCTCCTCCTCTTTCTTCTTCTTCTTCTTCTTCTTTTCCTCCTCTTCCTCCTCCTCCTCCGTCTCCTTCTTCTCCTTCTTCGTCTCCTCTTTCTTCTCTTCCTCCAAACTCCTACTCCCCTTCCTTTTCTCCCCCCCTTTCTTCTTCTCCTCCTTCCCTGTTATTTCTCCTCACCTTTTTCTTCCTCTTCTTTTTCTCCTTCTCCTCCTTTTATCACTCCTCTTCCTCCTCCTCTGTCTCCTCCTCCTACTCGTTCTTCTCCTCTTCCTCCTTTTCCTCCTTTTTCTCGTTCTTCTCCTCTTCTTCTTTCTCCTTCGCTTCCTCCTCCTTCTTTCCCTCCTTCTCCTAATTTTTCTTCGTCTTTTATTTCTTCTCCTCCTGCTCCTTCTCCTCCTCTTCTCCTCCCCTCTCCTCCCTCTCCTCCCCCTCCTCCCATTCTTCTCCTCCCTCCTCTCCTCTTCCTCCTTCCCCTCCTCCTCCCATTCTTCTCCATCCTCCCCTCTCCTCGCCACCTCCTCCTCCTCCTCCTTCTATTCCTCCTCCCCTCTCCTCTTCCTCCTATTCCTCCTCCTCCTCCTACCTCTCCTCATCCTCCTCCACTCTCCTCCCTCTCCTCCTCCTCCTCCTCCCTACTCCTCCTCCTCCTCCTCCTCCTCCTCCTCCTCCTCCTCCCGTCTCCTCTCCTCCTCCTCCTCCTCCCCTCTCCTCCTCCTCCTCCTCCCCTCTCCTCCTCCTCCTCCTCCCATTCTTCTCCCTCCTCCTCCTTCTCTCTCGTCCCTCTCCTCCTCCTCCTCCTCCTCCTCCCCTCTCCTCCTCCTCCTCCTCCCTCTTCTCCTCCTCCCCCCCCTCTCCTCCTCCTCCTCCTCCTCCCGTCACCTCTCCTCCTCCTCCTCCCCTCTCCTCCTCCTCCTCCTCCTCCTCGTGGTCATCGTGCACCTGTTCCCTGGCACTGTGGCACTGGTCTTGTTAAGGCACAATTGCTCTCTTCCTCCTTGTTGACTCGCTCATATATGAACCCTTTCCTACTTCCTGATTATCACTATTGCCCTATGCCCTCATTCGTGTATACAGCCTATACTACTCTCTGTCTCCCTCTCTGCCTCTCTGTCTATCTGTCTGTCCGTCTTTCTCCTCGGCCCTCTTGTCTCTCCCTTTCGTTCACTCTTCCAGGTCTCCGTCTGCTTTCTCTCTCTCTCTCTTTCTCTCTCTCTCTGTTCTTCTTTCCTTTCTCTCTCTCTCTCTCTTCTTTTCTCTCTCTCTCTCTCTCCCTCTCCCCACTAACACTCTTTCTCTCTCTCTCTCTCTCTCTCTCTTCTTCTTCTTCTCTCTCTCTCTTCTCCTACTTCTCTCTCTCTCTCTCTCTCTCTGCCTCCCCTTCTCCTTAAGTGTGTACGATATATTTCAGTGTGTACGTGTGTGTAGATTTTGTGCATCTGTATGTGTGTCTACATTTACATACAATATCAACTGTGTACATATACTGACGCTTCCTTCATTTAATTCTATGTATATGTATATTGACCATGTGTATTGTAATATCAGGGCTAATATTATGCTTGCTTTTTTATCCTATCCTTAATGTACTGACTTATTATTGTTACTTATTATCATTATTATTATTTATATCATCCCTATTATTCTGTCAATATCTGTCAGTGTCATAGATGACAAAATAAGCAATGGTAATATTATCATTTGCAACAGAAGCAGTAAAAGCAGTACTATCATTATGATCATCATTATCATTGTTGTTTTTATTATCATCATTATTTTTTTATGTTATCAGTAGCAGCATTGACATTGTTACCTCTAGCGTTGTTCTCTATATTAGCGTATCATCATTAGCGTTATTAAAGGTCATCATTATTACCAATTTTCGATTAATATAACCAGTGTAATTTACACACACACACACACAAACTTACACACATACTCACGCACACAAACATACACACACATACGCACGCACACACACACACACACACACACATATACGCACACATACACACACACACACACACACACACATATACGCACACATACACACACACACGCACGCACACATAGTGATGTAACATAGTGTACAGTGACACAAGTTGATTGGTATGAATGAGAATGAATTACCAAATGGTTTTGAAATTGTATCGTTCTTCCCAGAATATCTGATTATATTTTTTGTGACACATCCATTGATGAAAATTCTCATTTTCTTCTCAAACTTTTTTTTTTTCTCGTCTCCTATTCACTCCCCGTCCTTGACCCCTCGCTTTCGTTCTTCTTCTTTTTTATCTCTTTTCGTTTTCTATTCCTCCTCTTCTCGTCCTTTTCCTCTTTCCCCTTTTCGTCTCCTATTCCCCTCCTCCTCTCCTCGCTCTCCTCTTCCTTTTATCACCTTTTCGCCTCCTATTCCCCCCATCTCTCCTCACTCTCGTCCTCCTCCTCTCTCCTTCTTTCCCCCTTTCGCTTCCTATTCTCTTCGCTCTCGCCTTCCTTCTCTTCCCGCTCTTTTCCCTGGTCTATTCCTTTAAATTTATCATCAATTATGTACTTTTCTATGGAAATGAAACCTTGAAGTCTGATAAAAATTAATGATCTTCCAAGCCTTAACTATGTGCAGTGGATAAAAACAAAATAAACGTACTAGACATTAAGGTCACATGGGTCTCATGTGCAATGTAAGAAAAGGTTCTCACGGCTTATCATTAATCGTAATCCTTTTATATGTTTCTGGGAGATATGTCGAACTCTGGCAAGTTGTTTTGAGATTTGCAAATCTGAGTTATTATCATTAGGATAAATCAATTTATTCAAGGTGTTTTTTTTTTTCGTGAAATACTAGAAATGTATTATGAATGTGTATATGGATACGTATACATATATATATATATATATACATATATATATATGCATCTTTATGTAATGTTCATCATGTCTGTGTGTATGTACTCTATTTGACGTATTATTTCAGGGATAAATCAAGGAACAAATGACTTTTAATTAACATAACTTCATGAATTACTTACCATCCTAAAATACAAAGAGGTGAATATGATTAGTACTAATGACACTCTCTTCAGTTAACATAAGTCATTAAGTCTTCTGTTAACATAAATTGTTAACAGTTACCATATGTAGTTAAGCCTCCAGTTAACATAAGTCGTAAACAGTTAAGTCGTTAAGTCTTCAATTAACATAAGTCGTTAAGTCTTCTGTTAACAAGAGTTGTTAACAGTTATCATAAGTAGTTAAGTTTTCAATTAACATAAGTCGTTACTCGAGCCATCCAAAGTCGATGTCTAACTGATGGTGCAAGGGAGAGAAACTAACCGAAAAAAAGGTAGAGAAAAGCTACCCCATCGAAGTATTTCAAGTGAAACTGTCTTACCTCAAAATGATGAGCACGACACTCAATCTGGATTACTAATTAGAAGCTTCCTGCGCCAGAAAATCAACATCAGACCTGATAAACTGACTGGTACACTGAGATTTCTTACAACTGGGCAGCTTTAGAGAGATCTGAAATTCACAACGGTCATTTTATAGTCTAAGACATGTCACGGTGTTTGGACTTCACTGCAAAATGCGTATTCGAAAAGGTAAGAACTTTGTACAGCAAGGGTACATAAATATCTCTCCTCAAAACTATTTTACTTTAATAAGTTTCTACATTGAGAAAATGGACCTAGCGAACTCCAATGCCTTGGAAATGAAATCAGACAATATCAAATTACTTTTATTTGCTTATACACCCATGTCTCTTTACTTACCTATTTATTTTTGCAAGACCATAGACAAATATCAAAATATTTTATTATTGCTTATACACCCATCTCTCTTTACTTACCTTTTTATTTTTGCAAGACTATAGACAAATATCAAAATATTTTAATATCACAGTTGTCAATAAATGCATACAAGACCTAGATCTCAATACAGTGACGATCCTGATGGAGTTGCGTAGGTGACAATCCCATCCTACTGGAAGGCCTAATTCACAGCCTTTTATCTCTTGTGTGCTGTGTGGTGCAGCGGTAGCGATCTCGTCTAGCAATCTTCCTGACCTGCGTTCGAATCCCTAGCCGCCAGTGGATGGTAATCCCAGCCATTCCTTGCACACAGGGGATAACTTAGAAGCAAAATGAAACAGACACTATGTCACATCAAGAATAGCCATTGTAACAAATGGAACCAAACTAAACCCAACCGTTCTTAATACAGGTGTTGACGGTGAGCCGATCCGTCTGAGCAAGAAAAATCACATCATTTATCAGCTTCTGAACGTAAGGCTGGACCTCATCGGGTACTTTTCTCAAGTTGAAAGCCACGTTCCTCCCGAAGACGTCGAATTCATCTTCCTCTCGAACCGTGGAGAGCTTCCTGATTATGGCGGCCAGTGCTTGCTCCTCTCGCTGAGGCATTCCGGAGTCGCTTTCTTGCAAGAATTTTGTTGGTTTTGTCTGCAGTTGAGGTTTCAGGGTCACTGGGCTTTTCTTCCGATGGACCCAACTCTAAACCAACGGATAGATCCTAGAGAAGAAATGGGATTTACATGAATTGAAATTGATATACATGCATAAATGGAAAGGTGTGCGTGTGTCTTGGACTGCGTGCGTGCGCATGTGTGTGTGTGTGGGGGGGGGGGGGGTGCGTGCATGCGTGTGTGTGGGGGGGGGAGTGCGTGCGTGCGTGTGTGTGGGGGCGGAGGATACGTGCGTGTATATGTGTATGCGTCTGTGTGTGTGTGTGTGTGTGTGTGTGTGTGTGTGTGTGTGTGTGTGTGTGTGTGTGTGTGTATGTATATGTATATTTGTGCGTATGTATATATGTATACGTGTATTTGTATGTATATGCGTGCGTGTGTCTGGGCGTGCGTGCGTGTTTGTGGGCGCGCGCGCGGGTACAGGTGTGGTTTCATGCGTGAAGTACGTGCGTGAAACAATCTATAATCATAGTCTTGCAAGACTCACTAACACTCTGTCTCTACACCCGTCTCCTCTGAGAAACAAAGCCAAGTTCAATGAATACTGGTCTGATGACGTCACTGCTTTCTAAGGCGCTGCCTGGTTGCTTGAATGCACTACCAAGCACAAGATGGTTCGCGGAAAACCAATCAAAAAAACTTAATTTGTACGGATGTTTTCACAATGGATGCATCAACAAGGCCAGTCATGGGTTAGCCTCTTCTGGGAATATTTATGTACGTGTACCATACCGATGTTTCCTTTATTAATTGGAAAAATAAATTATTTTAAAGATTACTTTAGCGTACTACAGGATTTGTGTAAGTACAGTCCTCTTGAAAATGGTTTGCGAGTAAAAAAAAAAAAAAAAAAAAAAAAAAAAAATCTTGATAAGGAATTTAATAACTGCTTTTCCTTAGCTTTCATTTTCAGGAGCAATGTAAATCTTGATTTACTTTTGCCATATTTTCTCTTAACCCCTTCCACCACTTCTCTACATCTCTCTTTGTCTCTGCATTTTCTTAAAACCTTTCAATTATCTCTCTTTCTCTCCCACGCCCCCCTCCCTCCCTCCCTCCCTCTCTCTCTCTCTCTCTCTCTCTCTCTCTCTCTCTCTCTCTCTCTCTCTCTCTCTCTCTCTCTCTCTCTCTCTCTCTCTCTCTCGGGAGACAGTTGACACCATCACAGATCATGTTCGTTTTTATATCTTTGAGAAATTAACTTACCATCTACACAAGTTAGATATTTATTTTTCACCCAGCTCAGTGAGCAGTGAGCTTTCACCTACTACGATATAAAAGAATAAAGAGAGAGTTCTATAGAAATTTGGACTGATTGATTGACAAAAAATAATTTAATGTCAAGAGCATACCACAATGCTCAGAAAATGCCAATGCATGTAAGTGTAAGTGTGTAACCGACATGAGTCCGTAACATCCCACTGCCTCTCTCAATCTTTTCCAAATTTCCGATTTTGCGCTCTCCGTTTCCAATTATTCTGTATCCTAATATCTCGTCTGTTACTTTCTTTGTCCGTCTGCCATCCAACAGTTGTGACCTGCCCACTATCATTTCTTTATAAAGCTCTTAAGTATATCTTTCACTTTGGCCTGTTCTCTGATCCGTGTTGCCCTCACCTGATCTCTTGGGCTAATTCCCAGTATCAGTCCTTATAATATGTTTTATTATTAAGCGCATTACAATTACAATACAATCGCATTACAATCCTTCCAATTTGTTTTATTATTAAGTACATTACATGAGTGATCCGAACACATGCTTTCAGAGGTATATCATCTAAACAACTACCACAACCATGAGAGGAGTATTGAGCAAAAAAATAATCCCTTTCTTGTCTATGATGGTTATTATTTTCATGATTATGTATCATTATTGTTTCTTAATTATTTCTATTACTGAGCAGCGCAATTTCTTGAGGCTCTTGCTAGCTTTCAAATGGCATTGTATGAGTTTTTCCCCACTGACATCCATACGCCTGGCAGTGGGTTTAATTAACCAATACGAGGCGCTTGTTTTCAAATGCAGACACATATGGTCTTGGCATTGCCTTTAAAAAAAAAAAAAAGGGGTTATATGTCCTTACTTATTTATCTCTTCATCTATCTATCTACCCTTTCTCGCAATCTTATCGTGAGCTTGAAAATAAAGACTAGAATAACCGTCTTGTGATATATAAGATAATTAATGGGTATGACAATTGGATAGATATATTCATCTACATTAAACAAAATTGTTCCATTGTCTATTTCACATACCTCTTCAATATTACTTAACGTCTCTTTTTCATTATCCTTAAGGAACATCATTAAATCAAAATACCACAAAGTTGGTTGGTATACATTTTCTGAACTTGCTCCCAATTTCTGCAGTCTCTGTACCTTCTTAAATTCTTTGCGAAAAGCTGAACCTAAGCTGTTGATTTTCTTGGACACCGTGTCCTTGTTGGCAGACTCGTCTTTCTCTTTTAACTTCTTCACTAAAATGTCATAAGCAACTGCTCTTCTGTTCCTGTCTGAATACTCATGGGTCTTGTTGTTCCATAGTGAAGGCTGTGCTCTATAGAGTTCAATGAATTCAGTCGAAAAGGATCTTTCACCACGGCCGCACATCCCTTAGGTACAACTGGCTTTACTCCACACACATGCAGTGCCCCAATCCTTCGAAACTGCAAACTAATTTTATTTAAGGTTTAGGCCTTTGGTTTAGGCCTTTGTCATATCGTCAGTCCAAAGTCTGCCCACACACGGCAAAATTGGACAGCAGTCAGCCAGACGACAGGCCGACTGAAGGTGTATTGCTGACGCGTTCCCTTCGATTGCTTCATTTGAAATGTGCTATGCCGGTTCCATTTAATGATCATATGATTATTCTAGTAGGATCATGAAACAGAATCGGCAACGGACACGTTGATATAGATACCGT
>NC_061844.1:13434139-13446639 GCF_019202785.1 Penaeus chinensis
TCAAACTCAAAATTAAAATAAACAAAAACCGCTGCAACAAATCCCTCTCCCCATTTCCCTGACGCAACCTCGGCATTCCTCAGAGGTCCCCGCCGAGATACCCCCAGAGCTCACCCCACAGAAGATGACTGAGATTGACAAGCTTCTGGGGAGGCCCCTGCGACTAGTTCCCTGCACACTCCCCAAGGAAGGGGAGATGGAGGATCCAGCCACCGACGAAAAGGAGGAGGAAAAGGGAGGTAAGAAAGGGAGGAGGAGGAAAGAGGAATAGGAAGGACGATGGAAACAGGTAAAGAGAGAAAAGAGAGGGATAATGTGGGAGGATGAAGGAAGATGGAATAAGGAGAGGATGGAGGGAGATGGAAGGAGATGGGAAGTGGTAAAAACAGGGAGAGAGGCGGATGAAAAGAAAGGTTAAGAGAAGGATGTGGGAGGAGGGAGGAAGTGATAAAGAAACAAAGATAAACTGAGCAAGGAGGTGAAGGAAGGAAGAGAGATAGGTAGAAGGAATAGTAAAGAGAATGGGGAAGAAGGAGGGGGAGAAGGAAGTGGGATGTGGGAGAAAAGGGATAGAAAAAGAGAGAAAAGGAAGAGATGGAAAGAGAGGAGAAGGAGGGGAAGGAAGTTTGATGTAAGATGAGGAAGATGGGGGATAGAGAGTGAGAGAGAAAAGGAGGATTTAAAGAGAGGAAGGAATATGATAAGGGAAAGTGGAGTAGAAGGATGGAGTCAGATGGAAAGAAAGGTAAAGAGAGAGAGGTTAAATAAGATGGGGAGAAAAAGAGGGAGAAGAGGAGAAAGGAGGTAGGTGGTGGGGCATGGGAGAGGGAAGAAGGAAGATAAAGAGAAGAGTAAAAAAAAGAGAGTAGGTGGGAAGAGGAAGAAGGAAAGTAGGGAAAAAAGTTAAACAGATTTGAAGGAGCATATGGGAATGGAAAAAAGGAAGTAGAGGTACGCAGAGCAATAGCTTGAGGATGGAGGAAGGTCTAGATATAACCATCTGTCTCTTTATATTATGTATAGAACTCTCTTAAAACCACAGTCATTAACTCATTTAAATCAACCTAAGTATTTACTCAAAGAAGACTCGTTTTGATCCTGACTCTTTAATCTGTATTCCTGGACTCGCTTAAATCTCGCCATCTTTTATCTTCTTTTTATTTTCGCTTTTATTTTCTCCACAGAAGACACGGAAGTGAGGATCTGCGTGGATAACGTAGACAAGGAAGGACGAACTGCCATCCACAAGACCATCAAGGCAAAGTATCTGAATGTGGATAGCTTATTCAAGGAAGACAATGGCAAGAAGTTCATTGTTGTCAGGAGGAAAAAAGGTATGAGGTTGAGAAGGAGAGGAAGGAGGGAAGGATTGAGGAGGAGGTTGATGAAGGGAGGAGAGGGAAGGGCAGGAGGAGAAGATTGAGGAAGGAAAGGAAGTAGAAGGAGAAGGGAGAGGCAATAAGGACAGGGAGGGAAAGATAGAAGAGTAAGAATGACAAGGAGAGAATGGTAAGTGAAGGAAGGAAATAGGAGAGGGAAAGACAGGGAAAAAAGGAAAAGGCTGAGGGAGGGAAGGGAAGTAGAAGGAAAGGGAAGAGGCAAGATGGACAAGAAGGACAAGAAGGGGAAGAGAGAGGAGAGGTAAAGGCAAGCGGAGAAGGAGAGAGAAGATTGAGAGAAAGAGGAAGTGAAGGAAAAAGGAGGACTGACATGGAGGAAATGAAGGAGAGAAAGATGAGAAGGAAAAGGAGGAAAGGAATGAGAGGAAGATGGAAGGGATAAAGTAAGGGAAGAAGACTGGCAAGAAATTCTCCATCAATAGGAAGAATTGCAGTCATAAGGCAAAAGGGGGGAGGAGGGAGAGAATGGGAGGAAGAAGAAAGGTGAAAGAGTCAGAAGGAAATGGAAAAGATGAGTAAAGAGAACAGAAGAAGTAGGAGAAGGAAGGTAATTGAAAGAAGTTCATCATTGCCACCAGAAAGAAAGGTTGAGAGGGAAGGAATGAGGGAAGGGAAAGATAGGTGAGAGGGGTAATGAAAGAAAGAAGAGAAAGAGGGAGGGAAGGAGGGTGAAAGGGAAATATATGACTAAAAGAAAATGAGAGATAGAGAGGGAGAGGAAAAGGAAAAGAGAGGAAAAGACATATACATCATTAACTCAGGCTTGACCAAGGATGCTGCTATGGGATGAGGAAAGTTTTCAGGTTTTTAGTTTTTTGCCATTTTCCAATGTCCATAAATGTCCTTTGATTTGCCTTATCCAAATGGTAATACTGTTTTCCTTGCATGGACGCTATATCATCTCACTAAATAGTCCATAACTTCATAGAAGAATGATAACAATAAGCACTGTTTTGTTATATATGTGTGTGTGTGTGTGTGTGTGTGTGTGTGTGTGTGTGTGTGTGTATTTTTCTTTTCTTTCTTTCATAATATTGAATTTTCTATAATACAACCTGAGCATGGAAATAGCATCCTCACTGGTGCTCCTCCAGTCATGGGTCACGGACAGTACATTCTACCCTCCTTTATCAATAGAAATAATGCAAAAGCCCCTTCCTAAACACCAAATGACTCTAATCACCCTCCAAGAGGTTTTTGCAGTCGTGGCGAGTCATTCCCGTCACCCCTGCCTTCAGCTGAAATGCTCACCACGGCAGGTTCATGTAACCCGAGCCCAGAGCTAAATTTTCCCCGTGACGGCATTTTCGCGTCACCCCTCCCTCGAGCCAGATTTTTTCATGCGTGATTGTCGCGTCATCCAGATCGTAGGGGCTAATACGGATAGATATGAATTTGAATATAAATACATGCGATATATTATAAACACGAATTGAATTGAGTATAAACATGACTGAACACAATCAAGCCTAAAGGAGTGTACAGATGAACCAACAACCTTTCCTTTTCAGCGAAGGGGGGGTGTCGTCATGTTAGGAAGTCGTGGCCGAGGTCAAAGCAGTTCACGACCTTTGTGCTCTATAAGGAGAACGTCGACACCATCGTCGCCATCAACCTCATCGCCTATCAGATCAGGTCAGCAGATGCGGCAGGGTTGTTTGGTTGGTTAAATGTTTTATTTATTTATTTATTTATTTATTTATTTATTTATTTTTTTTTTTTTTCAGTGTGATTTTATGCAGAAGAATGTTGGTTTTCAAGACTGTAGTGAATTATTATCATTATAATTGTTATTGGTGTTATTATTATTATTATTATTAATATCATTAATATTATCATTATTATTATTATTACTGTTATTATTATTACTGTTATTATTAGTAGTAGTAATATCATTATCATTATCATTATCATTATTATTGTTATTATTATTGTTATTATTAGGATTATTAAATCTTGTAATTTATATCTTTCTTTTTATAAGGAATTATAAACACTCTAGTATATGTAATTGGAAGGCCAACATATTTTGCAATAATTGAAAATTTAGTAAATTTTCAATATTACCTCAAGATTTTTAACCAACGAGCTACGGAAATTGGGAATGAAGTATCAGCGTAGTTTGTCTCATATTTCTTTTCTTCGTTATTAACTCAACTGATATTGTTTTTTGTGTTGCAGATTGAAGCCCAATATGTTTGCATATGCCGGGACGAAGGACAAGCGGGGCAAGACAAGCCAGTTGGTCTCTGTGAATCGGGTGTGTATATAATTGTAAACACACCCATAGACACATAAACCCACTCGCTTATTCACACGTGACCCTAAACACATATAGGCCTACTCAAGTATACCCATACTCATTCATGAATGCACACACATGTATACATATAGAGAGAGACAGCGAGACAGATCATTTCCTCGCTAATAAGTTCAATGTTATTCCCAGGTTGCCCCTGAAAAGCTAGCGTATGCTGCGAGGAGGCACAGAGGCATTTACCTTGGTAACTTCACCTTCCACCACAAGCCTATGAAGCTTGGCTCACTACAGGGAAACCACTTTCGAATCGTGCTCAGGTGGGTTATCTTCTCGTTACTCGTGACTGATGGATTGGTCGGGTTGATAAGCTCACTTGGATCTGGTTTTTGGTTGCTTCAATTTAATAGATTGGCCAGAGTTTAATTGTGGTTAAGGGGGTTGGTATTTTGGTTGTTTGAGATTTGCATTGGTGCTTTTACTGAAGCCCAGTTCATCCGTTTCAATCATCTTGGAAATTAGACACCTTAGGCTTAACTATACACAGGTTGATTCATTAGTTCCAAGGTAGCAGCAGTGGTGTAGGTTCTATTTACTCCCTTTTCATCTCCCTCTTTATTTTCCCACAACACTTTTATCATTCTTCCTTGACCTCATTCCCACATTACCCCCTCTTCTCTTATTATCTCCTTTACTTGATTTAATTATTTCCAGAGAGGTGAAGGCTTCAGATGAGGCAATAGAGGAAGCTGTTGGTTCCCTACGATCGCAAGGCTTCATCAATTACTACGGCACTCAGCGTTTCGGGACGAGTACTGTGCCCACTCACCGCATTGGCAGGGAGTTGCTCAGGAGTCAGTGGCAGGAGGTAGGTAGGAGGGCAGGGGAAAAGGGGGAAGGGAGGAGAAAAGAGGAGAAGGAAGGAGGAAAGGGTAGGGGAGGAAGGGGTAGGAGGGAAAGGGATCAGTAGGATTTTGGGTTTGGAGGTTTTCAGTCATAAATATCAGACTTTATTATTAGGTATTGCCTCTTATTTTGACGTCATTTCTCTCTGCAGGCTGTGGACCTGATACTGTCACCACGAGACAATGATGACGCCGATTTGAGCCGTGGCTGCAGGGTATGGTCTCAAACAAAGGACCCAGAGGCAGCTTTACAGGCAATGAACAGGGCCTCTGAGTCGTCCATCGAGAGCCAGCTCCTCCGTGGACTCGCTAGTCTTCAGAAGAATGATCTCGTGGGTGCCATTATGAGGGTGGGTTTGGAGTGAGGTTTATCTGTTTGTTTTTCATCCTTGTCATTGTCAGCGGTGGCTTTTTTTTTTTTTTTTTTTTTTTTTTTTTTTTTTTTTTTTTTTTTTTTTTTTTTTTTTTTTCAATCTTGCTATTTCTAGAGCATTTTTGGTTTTTCTTTCTGTTTATAACTGAAAATCAAGACAAACTATGTTACAGAGATTATCCCTATTCACATTACCCCTCTCTACATTAAATTGAAGAAATTCAAACCAAGAACTGTCATCTATAAAACAGTAAAAACTATAGCATTGTAAACCTGTACAATATCGCTTATTTGGTCTCTTACTCGTCTCTTTCTCTGTTTCTGCCATCTCCCACTCTCTTATTCAATCCTCGCCATTGCTTCTCCCTTCCTCTCCCTTTCTCAACCCTTCCTTTTTGTCCCCATTATTACCCCTACTCCCCCCTTTTCTCTTCCCTTTCCCTTGCCTTTCCCATCTGATTCCCTCTCTTCTCTTGTCTTCCCCTCCTCTCTTCTCTCCCTTCCATTCCCTTCCATCCCCCTCTCTTCCTTCCTCTTCTCTCCCTTCCATCCCCCTCTCTTCCTTTCTTTTCTTTCCCTTCCCTCCTCTTCTCTCCCTTCCATCCTCCTCTCTTCCTTCTTCTTCTTTCCCTTCCTTACCTCTTCCCCACATCCCCACAGATCCCCAGGAACATCCGCAACCTGTACCTGCACGCATACCAGAGCTACATGTGGAACCGCGTGGCCTCCAGGAGAATCGAGGAGTTCGGCTTGAAGGTGCTGCCGGGGGATCTCGTCAGACAACAGGGCACCACGACCATGGACGAAGGTATCAGCTGGGTATGGGTTTCAGGATAGGGGTGTGCTGTATTTGAGGTTGTCGTGTATGGTATACAGATGGGGGATTGGGATGAGTGGGAGAGGGGGTGGAAGAGGAGAGGGAGAGGGAAAGGGGTGGAGAGGGAGAAGGGATAAGGAGAGAGAAAGATAGAAAGGGATAAGGAGAGGGGGAGAGGGAGAGAAAGGGAGGGTGAGGGTGAGGGTGAGAGGGAGAGGGAGAGGGAGAGGGAGAGGGAGAGGGAGAGTGGGGGAGGGAGTTTGAGAGAGAGAGAAAGCGGAAAAGGAAAATAATGAATGAGAGAGATTATGCACTGTGTCTTATTGTTCAGTGGGTGTCAAGTGTCTGTTGGTTTGTTCAAAGGAAATGTATGCTGCATGTATTGCTGTAATATCAGCTGGTATGGATGTTGAATATCAACTTCTGCTATCTGTGTTTATGTTGAGTTCAAGTGCATGTTTTTTTTTATAATATCCCATTAATGCAAGAAGGGTATTTACATATATGACAGATTCACTGTGATTTAAGTTTATTAATTTTGTTAACATAGATAGTTTATGTGATCCAACCTGTTTACCTATTTCTTTGATTTTCACATATTTTTATATTACCGTTATTTTTGTCAGTTTTATCATTAATAACTTTATGGTAATCCTAATGTCAATAGGAATAATAAGAATACTACTGATTGATTCTCTGATGACTTAAGATCTTGTGAATCCATCTGTGTGTATAGAAAACTCACAGTACAAAACTACAGTGGACAGTGAACATCCTCGGTGCCGGTATGTCTAACAACACACTGAATGAACCATATTCATGTTGACAAATGTGGAAGAGGTATGAATGAGAATGAATGTCTTCACAATACAAGAGATGTATTTGACTAGTTTTGATTATCTTCGTATTTTTGATGAAGATATAATTTAAACCAGTCAATTACATATCTTGTATTGTGAGTTTTGAAAGCATGTAAGGTCTTGAAGCCTTTTACTGATGGGAAAGGAGATTAAGTTTACATTGGTGTTTTCTGTGTGTTAGACTTCTTAAGTCATAATTGCTGAAAGAATGTGCAGTATTTCAGGTTATCTGATTTTATTACATATTTTATCTTTCTGTTTTTCCTTTAATTTTTTCTATCCTTATATATTTTCTTAATTCTTTTCATGTCTTACTCCACGTTTTTCAGTATGGAAGTTGTGTCATGCCCCCCCCCCCCCCCTCCTTTCTCTCTCTCTCTCTCTCTCTCTCTCTCTCTCTCTCTCTCTCTCTCTCTCTCTCTCTCTCTCTCTCTCTCTCACTCACTCACTCACTCACTCACTCACTCACTCACTCACTCACTCACTCACTCACTCACTCACTCACTCACTCACTCCCTTCCTCCCTCCCTCCCTCCCTCCCTCTCTCTCTGTCTCTTTCTCTCTCTCTGTCTCTGTCTCTCTGTCTCTTTCTCTCTGTCTCTTTCTCTCTCTCTGTCTCTCTTTCTCTCTCTCTGTCTCTCTGTCTCTCTTCTCTTTCTCTCTTTCTCTCTTTCTCTCTTTCTCTCTTTCTCTTTCTCTCTTTCTCTCTTTCTCTCTTTCTCTCTTTCTCTCTTTCTCTCTTTCTCTCTCTTCTCTCTTCTCTCTCTCTCTCTCTCTCTCTCTCTCTCTCTCTCTCTCTCTCTCTCTCTCTCTCTCTCTCTCCCCCCCCCCTCCCCCCCCCTCTCCCCCCCTCTCCCCCTCTCCCCCTCTCCCCCTCCCTCCTTCTCTCTCCTTCCTTCCCTCTCTCTCTCTCCTCCATTTTTTTCATCTCATGCCTATTTACTGGTTTTCTAATACCATGTCTTACACTCCCTTCTTACCTCCGTTCCAGAAGCAGAGGTCTTGTCTGAAGACTCTGCTATTGAAGTGGGAGGAGACTCAGAGGAGGCCAAGGCATCGGAGGGCGGGGCTACAAATGCAGAGGCCACGGCGTCGAGTGCTGAAGGCGAAGCTCCGAGCGCAGAAGGCGGGCCATCGATCGTCCGGGTCTTAAGCGCGGAGGAAGCCGAGGAGACGGACATCACAGAGGTGGGTGGGTGGCCGTTGCAGGTCGGGTTGTCATAGGATAGGTCAGATTAGGTTGGGTTTGGCTATACTAGGTTAGGATAGGTTATTTAGGTTAGATTGATATGGATAGGATAAAGAGTAGTAGAGTGGATTGAGTTATTAGGTTGGAGTAAGACATTAGATTAGTTTTAGCTTACTGGATAGTGTAAAAGAGAGTTAGAAGGTTGGAATTAGTTAGAAGAAGGTACTGCAAGTTAGTTTGGGATAGTATTGATGGATAAATTAGCTTTGGATGGGATAGATTACCTGTTCTTAACTTATCTTGGGATGGGATAGATTAGCTTAGATTAATCAAGGGTAGATTCAATTAGTTCAGATTAGGTAAAGGTTATGGCTCCTACACACTCAGTTCAACTGTTCATTTTCTATTCAGTGGTCCCTGACTAATATATAATGATCTCCATGGCTGCCCTATTCAGACTCAGTTATTACTAGTTATGAATAGTGTAATAACGTCAACAGCTATAGAACATGAACAGTACATAGTAAGATTTATTGATATGTGAGAGATAA
Source organism: Penaeus chinensis (assembly GCF_019202785.1). NCBI lineage: Eukaryota > Metazoa > Arthropoda > Malacostraca > Decapoda > Penaeidae > Penaeus > Penaeus chinensis. The sequence goes on from NC_061844.1 coordinate 13,442,492, forward strand.
TAATTTTTAGGTACTAAAGGGAGACAAAATCCAGTTTAAGTCGAAGCCATAATTTTCATATTTCTCCGTTTTTGTCTTTTTAGTAGCCAGTCTGCACTCCACTTCTTCAAGTTTTTCTTTTCCCCTGAAATCTTTTTTTAGGCAAACCATTTATTGACAAGGAAATAAGCTGTGGAAATATAGGGGAACTGAGATATCTTTTGAGGTTAACTGAATAGTGTTGCATGCCTTCAGTTCAGTCCACTAGAGAGTCAGAACTAAGCCTGGACAGTGGCCCTTAGGTTAGGATGATATGTTATAATGATCAGAGGGAATACTAGGCACTTTTGTGTCTATTGTACCCTTAAGTACAGAAGATTCATTGTTATATAGCTAGTAGTTTCTGGTGAAAGATTTTTTTCTTACTGGACAAGTGAATAAAAAAAATTGATAGATAATGTATAACTTTAAATAGTAAAGCTGGTAACTGTTAAAAACCAGCCAGTAATTTCAGTTCCAACTCAAGTGACTTAATTGAAAAGAAAAAAAAATGTTTCCCAAGTGTTCATCTTTGAAATCATCCTTTACTTTTGCATATGCACTTACAAATGTGTACATACATCTGTGCTTTACACACTAACACCTTACCTGCCATGTTGTAGGTGGTGCTGCCCCTTCCAGGCTACAACATCACATACCCCGAGAATGTGATGAAAGAGTGGTACAGCAAGTTACTGGAGGAGGATGGCCTGTCTTTCACTGCGCTCAAACACCATGTCAAGTAAGTCAATTACTCGGATCAAATCATAGAAGTCGTTGGTTGAGTCAAGTCAGAGAAGTGGACTACTCAAGTCAAGGCAGATGAGTCAGTTAGTCAAGCCAAGTCGTATCAAGGAAGCATTTGTATTTTGACTTCCAAGGGCTATCTAACTGAACCTTGGTTGAAAATCGTAACAGTTGGGCAAAAAGATTTAATGATTTATAGGAATGTTTTGCATTTGCCCCATCCATTTCTCCCCATGCCATTATGATTATTATTCACTATTCAACATATCCAATCCCACTTTTCATTGGATCTCAGATATCCTTTACTTAAATGCAACGGCATATTTGTTTTCCTCTTTTCCTTGTACCCCATATCTCGCACGATATCTGAACCCCACGTTGCTTTTTGGCCAGGATGTTCTCGGTGGGGGGCGTGTACCGGAGGCTGATCATGAGGCCAAGTAACGTGGAGAGCTCCATCTGCTTCTACGACGACCCGACCAAGCCGCTCCTCCAGTCGGACATCGACAAGCTCCGGGACACCGAGGTCCAGGAAAACATACTCAAAGGTTAGTAAAAGGGACAGGCTGTGGGTTTTTTTCTTTTTTTCTAATATTTGGGTTTTAGACTTCTTTTTGTTTTCACTTATTACCATACTTGGATTTAGCTTTTTTTTTTTCTCTCTCTCTCTCACTCTCTCTCACTCTCTCACTCTCTCTCACTCTCTCTCACTCTCTCTCACTCTCTCTCACTCTCTCTCTCTCTCTCTCTCTCTCTCTCTCTCTCTCTCTCTCTCTCTCTCTCTCTCTCTCTCTCTCTCTCTCTCTCTCTCTCTCTCTCTCTCTCTCTCTCTCTCTCTCTCTCTCTCTCTCTCTCTCTCTCTCTCTCTCTCTCTCTCTCTCTCTCTCTCTCACTCTCTCTCTCTCTCTCTCTCTCTCTCTCTCTCTCTCTCTCTCTCTCTCTCTCTCTTCTTCTTCTTCTTCTCCTTCTTCCTCTCCCCCTTCTTTTTCTTCTCCTTCTTCCTCTCCCCCCTTCTTTTTCTTCTCCTTCTTCCTCTCCCCCCTTCTTTTTCTTCTCCTTCTTCCTCTCCCCCCTTCTTTTTCTTCTCCTTCTTCCTCTCCCCCTTCTTTTTCTTCTCCTTCTTCCTCTCCCCCTTCTTTTTCTTCTCCTTCTTCCTCTCCCCCCTTCTTTTCTTCTCCTTCTTCCTCTCCCCCCTTCTTTTTCTTCTCCTTCTTCCTCTCCACCCTTCTTTTTCTTCTCCTTCTTCCTCTGTATCTGTATCTGTCTCTCTCCCTCCCTCTCTCTCTCTCTCTCTCTCTTTCTCTCTCTCTCTCTCTCTCTCTCTCTCTCTCTCTCTCTCTCTCTCTCTCTCTCTCTCTCTCTCTCTCTCTCTCTCTCTCTCTCTCTCTCTCTCTCTCTCTCTCTCTCTCTCTCTCTCTATCTCTCTCTATCTCTCTCTATCTCTCTGCTGTGTGGTGCAGCGGTAGCGTTCTCGTCTAGCAATCTTGCTGACCTGCGTTCGAATCCCTCGCCGCCAGTGGATGGCAACCCCGGCCATTCCTTGCACACAGGGGATAGTTTAGAAGCAAAATGGAACAGACACTATGTCACACCAAGAATACCCATTGTAACACATGGAATCAAACCTAAACTTTAAAACTTTAAACTTTAAACTTTAAACTCTCTCTCTCCCTCTCTCTCTCTCTCCCCCCCCTCTCTCTCTCTCTCTCTCTCTCTCTCTCTCTCTCTCTCTCTCTCTCTCTCTCTCTCTCTCTCTCTCTCTCTCTCTCTCTCTCTCTCTCTCTCTCTCGCTCCCTCTCCCTCTCCCTCCCTCTCCCTCCCTCTCCCTCTCCCTCCCTCTCCCTCTCCCTCCCTCCCTCCCTCCCTCCCTCCCTCCCTCCCTCCCTCCCTCCCTCCCTCCCTCCCTCCTCCCCCTCTCTCTCTCTCTCTCTCTCTCTCTCTCTCTCTCTCTCTCTCTCTCTCTCTCTCTCTCTCTCTCTCTCTCTCTCTCTCTCTCTCTCTCTCTCTCTCTCTCTCTCTTTTCCTCTCTCTCCTTCTCTCTCTCTCTCTCCTCTCTCTCTCTCTCTCTCTCTCTCTCTCTCTCCTCTCTCTCTCTCTCTCTCTCTCTCTCTCTCTCTCTCTCTCTCTCTCTCTCTCTCTCTCGCTCCCTCTCCCTCTCCCTCCCTCTCCCTCCCTCTCCCTCCCCTCCCTCCCTCCCTCCCTCCCTCCCTCCCTCCTCCCCCCTCCCTCCTCTCTCTCCTCTCCTCTCCCTCCCTCTCTCTCTCTCTCTCTCTCTCTCTCTCTCTCTCTCTCTCTTCTCTCTCTCTCCTCTCTCTTCTCTCTCTCCTCTCTCTCTCTCTCTCTTTTCCTCTCTCTCTACCTCTCTCTCTTCATCTCTCTCTTTCATTGTCTCTCTTCCTCTCTCTCTCATTGTCTCTCTTCCTCTCTCTCCACCTCTCCCTTATTTGTAATTATGTTTCCCTGCTTTCCCCCGGCACCCCAGAGGGCGCGAACAAGGCCGTCCTCCTGGAACTGACGCTGCCGCCGTCGTCCTACGCCACCATGGCCCTGCGCGAGCTGCTCAAGATGGACACGTCGTCGGAGGTAACTGGTGGGGGTTTAGTTCTGTGGTCGGCATTACTGTCGTCGGCGTCGTTTTCGTCCTTTTCGTCATCGTCATGGTCATCGTCATCGTCATCGTCATCATCGTCATCGTCATCGTCATCATCGGCATCGTCATCGTCATAGTCATCGTTATCATCATCATCATCATCATCATCATCATCATCATCAATATTAGTATTGTTACTATTAGTAGTAGTAGTAGTAGCGGTAGTAGACATATTGTTATCATCATTACTATAACATTGTTATTTATATTAGTACAAGTACCATTATCCCTTGTTATTATTTCTCTAGTTGTTGTTGTTGCCTCGTTGTCATCATGTCAATTATGTCAGTGTGCTTGTGTGACGCCGCCCGATCCCGCAGATGCAGGCGTCCCTGAACAGCGACTCGGCGCGGCAGTGGCAGCGAGGGCCCGCGGCGCCGAGGGACGCGAACGGCGCCGCGGGAGGCGACAGCGGCGGCGACGAGGAGGAAGGCGACGAGAGACGGAGGAGGGGGGAGAGGCGAGGCTGGGGGGGCGACCGGGGCGGCGGCAGGCACTTCCAGCGGGGGCGAGGCGGCAGGAGACCCCCGTTCCACAAGCGGCGGGGGTTCCGGGAGCACGGCGGGGGGGACCGAGGCGGCAAGCGGGCGTGGGGGGGCGGCCACGAGCGGGGCGGCGGCCGCGGGGGGGCCAAGAGGGGGCGCTTCTCGTGATCGGGGGGAAGGGGGCGCGGCCTGGCGCCTGGGGGGCCTTGCGTGCGGGGGGGGGGGGGGGCGCTTTGCTAACTGCGTCT
>NC_061844.1:13479139-13481639 GCF_019202785.1 Penaeus chinensis
CACAAAATCGTTCTCTTTCACGGAGAGCAATCCAGACTTCTGGCCATGATAAACAATGCTGGATCCTGACTGTTCGAACCGCAGATATCTTTCGTTAATTCTATAGCTAAACCGACCATTTTTCAAGAGAATTTAGACTTAATATTAATGATCCACAAGTGTCATAATAAGAAAATTATGATTTACGAAGACGTCGTGCTTGGTCGTACCTCTTTAGTCCTTGAATAATACGTACAATTCGTTTGTGGGTTGTATGTATGAGGAAGAGAAAGAGGAAGAGGAGGAAGAGGAGGAGGAAGAGGAAGAGGTGGAGGAGGAAGAGGAAAAAGGGAGAGATGGAAAAGGAGGAGGAAGAGGAAGAAGTGGAGGAGGAAAGAGAGGAAGAGGTGGAGGAGGAGGAAGAGGATGCAGTGGAGGTGGCGGAGAAGGAAGAGGAAAAGGTGGAGGAGGAAAAGGGAGAGATGGAAGAGGAGGAGGAAGAGGAGGAGGTGGAGGAGGAGGAAGAGGATGCAGTGGAGGTGGAGGAGGAGGAAGAGGTGGAGGAGGAGGAAGAGGAAGAGGTGGAGGAAGAGGAGGAAGAGGAAGAGGTGGAGGAGGAGGAGGAAAAGAGAAAGATGGAAGAGGAGGAGGAAGAGGTAGAGGTGGAGGTGGAGGTGGAAGAGGATTAAGAGGAAGAGGTGGAGGAGGAAGAGGAAGATGGAGAGATGGAAGAGGTGGAGGAGGAGAAAAAAGAGGAAGAGGTGGAGGAGGAAGAGGAAGAGGTGGAGGAGGAAGAGTAAGAGGTGGAAGAAGAGGAGGAAAAGGAAGAGGTGGAGAAAGAGGAAGAGGTGGAGGAGAAGGAGGAGGAAAAGGAAGAGGTGGAAGAAGAGGAAGAGGTGGATGAAAAGGAAGAGGTGGAGGAGGAGGAAGAGGAAGAGGAAGAGGTGGAGTAGGAGGAGGAGGAGGAGGAAAAGGAAGAGGTGGTGGAGGAGGAGGAAGAGGAAGAGGAAGAGGTGGAGGAGAAACAGGAAGAGGTGAAGGAGGAGAAAGAAGAGGAAGAAGCCAGAAATCATCAATAGAAAGGCTTGGATAAAAAATAAAAAAATTGTTTCCTAACTGCTCAAAATCCCCATATTATTCATCCATTGACAATTTTTCTGCCGCGTCAAGTTCTAGGGTTCATTAGACACAAGAAAGGGACGAAGAAGAGAAGGAAATGAAAGGAGGAAAAGAGAAAAGACCGAGCAGTTGATTCCCCCCCTCCCCCCCCCCCCCCGCAACAACGAGTAAGGCAAAGGGGGGAGGGGGGAGTGGTGGATCTCGACCCGCCCCCCCCCTCAAGCATCCCCTCCCCCCCTGAGCATGAATATTCATATTTCTTTTTCTTTTTCTTTTCTCTATTCGTTTTTATTTTGTATAATCTTCATTTTGTAATTGCTTTCCCGTTGCAATGGGATGGATCATAACAATGTTGCACAAATACCATATCGCTATCAACATCCCCTGTATTGCAACCAAGTGCATTTTCTTTTTTAATTATCTGCTCACAATTAATGACCAATAATTAGGAGAAAGAGAGAGATAAAAAAACTATATATATCACACATTTTTATTTACATTTCTGGCCATCAAATACTGAAATACAAATACAGATTTAAAAAAAAAAAAAAAAAATCTTTATAATATTTTGTTGTTCGTGTCATTATAAACTGCAATAAGTTATTTTAGCAGTGCCAACAGCTCTAATTGAGTGCCAACAGGATATAGTGACAACAAACTCAAAGCTATTCATTAATAATGATGCAGTACTAACATATCCTTAATGAACTGACGGTAATTACACTTCATTTTAATTATAAAGATCCCAATTAAAAGTTGTCAACAGCTGAACACTATAACATAAGATCATAAGGAATGCTTCATCATAACATCATCTTCTACATTATTCTTATCAAATTAACAAACCTTTATCTCTATTTCGATCTTTTTTTTTTTTTTTTTCCCCCAACAGTACCCACACACACACACACACACCGAACACCACACCACCGTTTCCACCAACTTCCAACCCCTTGCCAACCCCTGCCAACACCACCACCAGCCTGCCAACCACAACCAACTTCCAACCCCCTTGCCAACGTCTCTGCCAACACCACCACCAGCCTGCCAACACCACCAACTTCTAACCCCCTTGCCAACGTCTCTGCCAACCACCACCACCAGCCTGCCAACACCACCAACTTCTAACCCCCTTGCCAACGTCTCTGCCAACCACCACCACCAGCCTGCCAACACCACCAACTTCTAACCCCCTTGCCAACGTCTCTGCCAACCACCACCACCAGCCTGCCAACACCACCAACTTCTAACCCCCTTGCCAACGTCTCTGCCAACCACCACCACCAGCCTGCCAACACCACCAACTTCTAACCCCCTTGCCAACGTCTCTGCCAACCACCACCACCAGCCTGCCAACACCACCAACTTCTAACCCCCTTGCCAACGTCTCTGCCAACCACCA